>NC_053494.1:205228477-205528477 GCF_905171775.1 Rana temporaria
GAGAAAAATGTAAATACAAAACCTGAAAACATGTAGAGAAATAAAAAAAAAAAAGTATATACAAAACCTGTAGAGAAGAAAATATATGTAGGGGGGGGGGGGGGGAATACAAAGCATGTAGAGGAAAATAAAAATACAAAGCATGTAGAGAAATTTTTATATACAAAACATAAAAACAAATAGAGAAAAAATAAAATACAAACCATGTAGAAGGGGGGGGGGGGGGGGGGGGGAACATGTAGAGAGAATGTTTAATGCAAAACATGTGGAGAAATAAACAAATTAAAAAAAAAAAAAATCTGTAGAGGAAAAAAAAATATATAAAACTTTAGAGAAGAAAATATATGTAGAGGGAAAAAAATACAAAGCATGTAGAGAAAAATAAAAATACAAAGCATGTAGAGAAAATTTAAAATGCAAAGCATTTAGAGAAAAATAAAAATACAAAGCATGTTGAGAAAAAAAAATACAAAGCATGTAGAGGAAAAATAAAAATACAAAGCATGAAAACAAATGGAGAAACAATAAAATACAAACCATGTAGAAGAAAAAAAAATTTAGAGAAAATTTTTAATACAAAACATGTGGAGGAAAAAAAAAATACAAAACCTGTAGAGAAGAAAATATATGTAGAGGGGAAAAAATACAAAGCATATAGAAAAAAATAAAAATACAAAGCATGTAGAGAAATTCTTAAATACAAAACATAAAAACAAATGGAGAAAAAATAAAATACAAACAATGTAGAAGGGGGGAAAAAAAATGTAGAGAAAAATTTAAATACAAAACATGTGGAGGAAAAAAAATCTGTAGAGAAAAATGTAAATACAAAACCTGAAAACATGTAGAGAAAAAAAAATACAAAACCTGTAGAGAAGAAAATATATGTAGAGGGGGGGAAAAAAAATAAAAATACAAAGCATGTAGAAGGGGGAAAAAAAACATGTAGAGAAATAAAATGCAAAACACGTAAAGAAAAATACAAAACCTGAAAACATGTAGAGGAAAAAAAATATATAATATACATCTACAAAACCTGTAGAGAACAAAAATACAAAACCCGTAGAGAAGAAAATATATGTAGCAAATACAAAGCATGTAGAGAAAATGTTAAATACAAAACATGAAAACAAATGGAGAAAAAATAAAATACAAACCATGTAGAAGGGGGAAAAAAATGTAGAGAAAATTTTTAAATGCAAAACATGTGGAGAAAAAAAAATCTGTAGAGAAAAAAAAAATACATAACCTGTAGAGAAGAAAATATATGTAGAGGGGAAAAAAATACAAAGCATGTAGAGAAGAAAAATACAAAGCATGTAGAGAATTTTTTAAATACAAAACATGTAGAAGGGGGGGGGGGGGGGACATGTAGAGAAAAATGTAAATGCAAAACATGAAAACATGTGGAGAAATAAACAAATAAAATAAAAAATTACAAAATCTGTAGAGAAAAAAATAAATACAAAACATGTACTGTAGAAAAAAAAAAACGACAAAACAAATAGAGAGAAACAATTACAAAAACACGTAGAAGAAACATAAAATGCAAAACATGTATAAAAAAAAAATAATAATAATAAAAAAATAATTGGCCAGACTGTCTTTTTTCTGTATGGAAGAGCCCTGGGGCCATCATAAAAAAAAAAAATACTAAATTCTGAGATTAAAAAGACAGAATTCTGAGATTAAAAAGACAGAATTCTGTGTTTCAAAGTCAGAATTCTGAGATTAAATCTCAGAATTCTGTGTTTCAAAGTCAGAATTCTGAGATTAAATCTCAGAATTCTGAGATTAAATGTCAGAATTCTGAGATTAAATGTCAGAATTCTGAGTTTCAAAGTCAGAATTCTGAGATTAAATGTCAGAATTCTGAGATTAAATGTCAGAATTCTGAGATTAAATGTCAGAATTCTGAGATTAAATGTCAGAATTCTGAGTTTCAAAGTCAGAATTCTGAGATTAAATGTCAGAATTCTGAGTTTCAAAGTCAGAATTCTGAGTTTCAAAGTCAGAATTCTGAGTTTCAAAGTCAGAATTCTGAGATTAAATGTCAGAATTCTGAGATTAAATGTCAGAATTCTGAGATTTAAAGTCAGAATTCTGAGTTTCAAAGTCAGAATTCTATTTTAGTTACAGCATACAGTATGGGGAAGCAGGCAGTGCTGGGCTCTCTGGTTCCTCTACTGTATTAATAGTTCCTCAGTTTGCTGTCATCTGCTCTAACATAAAGAGGGATGCTGAAAACGAGTGTATTGTCTGTCTGTGTGTGTGTGTGTGGGGGGGGGGGGGGTGATGACACAGCTTCCATAGATAACAGAACACAATGCACCCCAACTTTGTGGAAACATTGCACTGTTGCCCCAACAAGAGGGAATTGTGAGCACAATGTGTGTCTTTGTTCAGAACGGCTTGATCATAGCAATTACATGTCTGGACTAATTCTTACAGAAAATGGACCCCATATTACACATAAAAATCAACACAGGTATATAACTTGAGAATTAGCTCAATGCATAGAGTGACAGACTTGTGATTGATATTTTGTGGGTTCGAATCCAGGAAAGAGCACAATTTGTTTTTAAGTTATATGTATATATACATATTATTTTATACATTGCTCTTAGATTAAAATAGAGATGTCCCAATACCAATATTAGTAAATCAATATATTGAAAATGTATATGTCTTCAAAAAATTAAGCTCTGAGCTGGATTCGAACCCAAAACTTAGAAACACAGAAGTCTATTACTCTAACCACTGAGCTATAACCCAAGTCATAAATCTCTACTGTTTTTATAGGTTTAATATGGGGTTCATTCTCTGTAAGAATTAGTCCAGACATGTAATTGCTATGATTAAGCCGTTCTGACCATAGACACACATTGTCCTTCTGCCTTCTAGCCGTTCACAATTCTCTCATGTTGGGGCCACATTGCAATGTTTTCCACAAAGTTGGGGTGCATTGTGCTCTGTTATCTATGGAAGCTGTGTCACCAACCCCACCCACTCACACACAGAATACACTCGTTTTCAGCATCCCTCTTTATGTTAGAGCAGATGACAGCAAATGGAGGAACCAGAGAGCCCAGCACTGCCTGCTTCCCCATACTGTATGCTGTAACTAAGATAGATTTACAGATCAATATCTAGAGCACAAAACTTGTATGTCTGCAGAATCATGGTCTATGGGTGTTAATACATTATTGCTAAATGCTCCTAAAATCCTCCTAATAGAGACTACTATATTTAGAAACTCAGAATTCTGAGATTTAAAGTCAGAATTCTGAGATTAAATGTCAGAATTCTGACTTTGAAACTCAGAATTCTGACTTTTAATCTCAGAATTCTGACTTTTAATCTCAGAATTCTGACTTTTAATCTCAGAATTCTGACTTTTAATCTCAGAATTCTGACTTTTAATCTCAGAATTCTGACTTTGAAACTCAGAATTCTGACTTTTAATCTCAGAATTCTGACTTTTAATCTCAGAATTCTGACTTTTAAACTCAGAATTCTGACTTTGAAACTCAGAATTCTGACATTTAATCTCAGAATTCTGACTTTGAAACTCAGAATTCTGACTTTTAATCTCAGAATTCTGACTTTGAAACTCAGAATTCTGACTTTGAAACTCAGAATTCTGACTTTGAAACTCAGAATTCTGACTTTTAATCTCAGAATTCTGACTTTGAAACTCAGAATTCTGACTTTTAATCTCAGAATTCTGACTTTGAAACTCAGAATTCTGACATTTAATCTCAGAATTCTGACATTTAATCTCAGAATTCTGACATTTAATCTCAGAATTCTGACTTTAAATCTCAGAATTCTGAGTTTCTAAATATAGTAGTCTCTATTAGGGGGATTTTAGGAGCATTTAGCAATAATGTATTAACACCCATAGACCATGATTCTGCAGACATACAAGTTTTGTGCTCTAGATATTGATCTGTAAATCTATCTTAGTTACAGCATACAGTATGGGGAAGCAGGCAGTGCTGGGCTCTCTGGTTCCTCCATTTGCTGTCATCTGCTCTAACATAAAGAGGGATGCTGAAAACGAGTGTATTCTGTGTGTGAGTGGGTGGGGTTGGTGACACAGCTTCCATAGATAACAGAGCACAATGCACCCCAACTTTGTGGAAAACATTGCAATGTGGCCCCAACATGAGAGAATTGTGAACGGCTAGAAGGCAGAAGGACAATGTGTGTCTATGGTCAGAACGGCTTAATCATAGCAATTACATGTCTGGACTAATTCTTACAGAGAATGAACCCCATATTAAACCTATAAAAACAGTAGAGATTTATGACTTGGGTTATAGCTCAGTGGTTAGAGTAATAGACTTCTGTGTTTCTGTGTTTTGGGTTCGAATCCAGCTCAGAGCTTAATTTTTTGAAGACATATACATTTTCAATATATTGATTTACTAATATTGGTATTGGGACATCTCTATTTTAATCTAAGAGCAATGTATAAAATAATATGTATATATACATATAACTTAAAAACAAATTGTGCTCTTTCCTGGATTCGAACCCACAAAATATCAATCACAAGTCTGTCACTCTATGCATTGAGCTAATTCTCAAGTTATATACCTGTGTTGATTTTTATGTGTAATATGGGGTCCATTTTCTGTAAGAATTAGTCCAGACATGTAATTGCTATGATCAAGCCGTTCTGAACAAAGACACACATTGTGCTCACAATTCCCTCTTGTTGGGGCAACAGTGCAATGTTTCCACAAAGTTGGGGTGCATTGTGTTCTGTTATCTATGGAAGCTGTCTCACCCCCCCCCCCCCCCCCCACACACACACACACAGACAGACAATACACTCGTTTTCAGCATCCCTCTTTATGTTAGAGCAGATGACAGCAAACTGAGGAACTATTAATACAGTAGAGGAACCAGAGAGCCCAGCACTGCCTGCTTCCCCATACTGTATGCTGTAACTAAAATAGAATTCTGACTTTGAAACTCAGAATTATGACATTTAATCTCAGAATTCTGACTTTAAATCTCAGAATTCTGACATTTAATCTCAGAATTCTGACATTTAATCTCAGAATTCTGACTTTGAAACTCAGAATTCTGACTTTGAAACTCAGAATTCTGACATTTAATCTCAGAATTCTGACTTTGAAACTCAGAATTCTGACATTTAATCTCAGAATTCTGACATTTAATCTCAGAATTCTGACTTTGAAACTCAGAATTCTGACATTTAATCTCAGAATTCTGACATTTAATCTCAGAATTCTGACATTTAATCTCAGAATTCTGACATTTAATCTCAGAATTCTGACTTTGAAACACAGAATTCTGAGATTTAATCTCAGAATTCTGACTTTGAAACACAGAATTCTGTCTTTTTAATCTCAGAATTCTGACTTTGAAACTCAGAATTTAGTATTTTTTTTTTTTATGATGGCCCCAGGGCTCTTCCATATTTCTGTTATCAATTTTCCATGTCAGTTTTAATAACATTCAATTATACAGTAATTGTGTAAGTGAGGCACAGGGGAAGGTGAGTTTAGGGTGAAGGTCCACTTTAGCTTCATAAGAATTTTTTTTTCACTGCCCGCATGCTGAGCACGATATCAGCCCGGGTGACTTTCACCAGTAGACGTAGCTTGGAGAACGGTCATCTAAGATCCGCTATGAGATTGGAAAGAAATCCTGGACTGCCGCACTCCGTTAAAACTACGTCTTTATTGGATAAAATCAAATCAAAACATGATCCAAAAACAGTGCAGTCAAAAATAGAAAGGGAACACTAGGACAAAAAAATGGCTAAGATGTTTCACATGGTGAGATGCTATGAAGATCTGCTATGAGATGGGACTTATCCTTTGTGCTCTGTGTCCATCTTTCCTCTTGCGGAGAACTTGCCCTTTGCTCCGGGGCTGAAGTCCTTCTTGTGAAGTGTGGATATGGACTTTATTCCTGGGTGACTGAAGACCAGCCTGAGAGATAAGACGAGAGGCACAAACTCCTTCTTCTATGTTTGATCCTCTGAGATTTAAAGTAGACGTTTCAGCAATATACAACCGACGCTCCAAGTGCTCCCTTTATTATATATTCACATCTGATGTTTCATTAAAAAAAAAAATGCCAAAAACACTTTTATAATTTTTTTTCTCGGCAGTCATGTGACCATGTGATGGTCCTTTTCTCTTCCACTGACAGGCAGAGATTTGCACGTTGGCTGACACTTACATGCTAGAAGGACGCTGATAACAAGCATGCGCAGTAGAGGGAATCTGAACATGTTGGCAGCGGGCATAACACTGTGCATGCGCACTAGAGGGAGCCGATGCACATCCTGGGGCCTATGACACAATAACTGCGCATGTGCACTGCAGGGAGCTGCAGACACAATAACTGCACATGTGCACTGGAGGGACACGCATCCCTGAGCCTCTGACACAATGGCTGCACCTGTGCACTAGAAGGAGCATTCAGTTGCGCTAATTGCACTTGTGCACTGGAGGGAGTACACACATCTCGAAGCCTGTGACACAATAACTGCGCATGTGCACCAGAGCGAACTGCCAGTCACACAAATTGCGCATGTGCACTAGAGGGAGCTGCCAGTCACACTAATTACACATGTGCACTAGAGGGAGTCCACACACACATCTCAGAGCCTATGACACAATAAAGGAGCTTGTTCACTAGAGGGAGCTGCCAGTCGCACTAATTGCGCATGTGCACCAGAGCGAGCTGTCAGTTACACAAATTGCGCATGTGCACCAGAGCGAGCTGCCAGTTACACAAATTGCGCATGTGCACCAGAGCGAGCTGCCAGTTACACAAATTGCGCATGTGCACTAGAGGGGCTGCCAGTCACACTAATTGCGCATGCACAAAAGAGGGAGCTGCCAGTCGTTATAATTGTGCATTTGCACTAGAGGGGCTGCCACTCACACTAATTGCGCATGTGCACCAGAGCGAACTGCTAGTCACATGAATTGCGCATGTGCACTAGAGGGAGCTGCCAGTCACACGAATTGCGCATGTGCACTAGAGGGAGCTGCCAGTCACATGAATTGCGCATGTGCACCAGAGCGAACTGCCAGTTACACGAATTGTGCATGTGCACTAGAGGGAGCTGACAGTCACACTAATTGTGCATGTGCACTAGGTCGAGCTGTCAGTCGTGCTAATTGCGCATGTGCACTAGAGGGGCTGCCAGTCACACTAATTGCGCATGTGCACTAGAGGGCCTGCCAGTCACACAAATAGTGCATCTTATTTGAGCTACAGTAGCTCTTCTATTGGATCAGACTACACAGGCCAGTCTTCGCTCCTCACGGACATCAGTGAGTCATGACCACCCATGGCCCTGTCTCTGGTTTTCCTTCCTTGGACCTCTTTTGGTCGGTCCTGACCCCTGCAGACCGGGAACATCCCACAAGAGCCATCGTTTTCAAATTGCGCTGACCCAGAGTCTTCTAGACATTACAATTTCAACTTTGTCAAAGCCACTCAAATCCTTAGGCTTCCCCTGTTTTTTCTGCTTTCAGCATATTGACTTCAGGTACAAGGTCACACTTGCTTGTTCCTCTTGGTGGTTAACTACCAGATGGTCTGATGGTTACTCACTAAGGGGAACAAACACGTCTGAGTATGTTATAGGGCTGGAGTGAGGAGAGTTTGTACAAAACAATGCTGGTGGAATTACCCCGAGGGGAACAAGTCGTTGTCCCCTCAATCGTTTGTCTTGGCCCCCAAAAAATCCCCAAAGCAGCCCCCTGTAACAAGAGGCATTACACTTCTCTCTCTGATGTTCTGTTTCTCTCTGGGCGTGTTCACCACATAACTCTTCCGGGAGTGTTTCCATACCGCTTTCCCCACCACATGCTGTTTGTTTCATCTCCTTCTATACCGTGTCCTGCAATAATATTGGGCCAGAAGCAGTGGCGTCGGGAGGGGGGCTGGGGGGGCTGGAGCCCTGAATGGGTCCCCGAAAAGCCAAGGGTCTCAGGCATGCACCCTTCTATTGTTGGCCCCGAGTGCCGCCGCAGAGTGGGGACTGATCTGATCCTGAGCGTCGCCGAGTGCGGCTGAGTGACATTGCAGGTCCCTCCTTCTGGAGCCTGCAGCGTCTATGATGGAGGTCCCACTGGTCTAATGCTCCAGGAGGTGGGAATTACAATGCGACCGCCACGCCACGCCACATCACTGTGAGATCCCCGTTTGGGAGGGTGGCTCTCCTCTCCTCCTCCTGGCTGCCTGCTGTGATGATGATGGGCATGCCGCACACTGCACACCGCGGCTGAGCTGAGCTGCTGCAGGACACATGGAGTCTGTCTCCTGGTCAGGTAGATCAGTGTATGTATGTCAGGTAGGTCAGTGTATGTATGTGACTACCATCAGTGTATGTATGTCAGGTAGGTCAGTGTATGTATATCAGTGTATGTATGTCAGGTAGGTCAGTGTATGTAGGTCAGTGTATGTATGTCAGGTAGGTCAGTGTATGTATGTCACTACCGTCAGTGTATGTATGTCACTACCGTCAGTGTATGTATGTCACTACCGTCAGTGTATGTATGTCAGGTAGGTCAGTGTGTCTGGTAGGTGAGTTTAGTGGTCAGCATTGATGGGAAATGGTAAGCCAGGCAGCAACCATCAAGTGTGCTTACCCCCCCCCCCCCCCGCCACACAACCCAGTCAAAAAAACATGCGCCACTACGCATACATGTGAAGATGCTGCGGTCATTGCTAACCCTGTGCAGCTCTGATAACAATAATAATAATCATCTATAAAACTCATTGTCTTCCTCCCCAGTGGTTGAGGAGTGTAAGAATCGTCTTCTTCAGGCCGGATTCCAGGAGCTGAAGGAAGCTGAACACTGGGAGATCAAACCCAACCACAAGGTACGATCACTGCCCCAGAGCCTGGGAACATCGGGCACATTGGTGGCATCTATTTACTCTCTCCAATCTTCTTTTTTAGTACTTTATAACCCGCAATTACTCCACTGTGGTGGCCTTCGCTGTGGGTGGGCATTACCAGCATGGCAATGGATTTTCCATCATCGGAGCCCACACGGACAGCCCGTGCCTGAGGGTAAGAGGACCTCTCCTAGTCAGCGTTCTCCTGTGTTATCTCCATGTGTTTTCGGGCATCCCATAAATCTTCTTTCTGGCTTTTCCTGGGTGCAGGTAAAACGCAGGTCTACTCGTGGACAGGGTGGCTACCTTCAGGTTGGGGTTGAGTGCTACGGTGGAGGAATCTGGAGCACCTGGTTTGACCGGGATCTGACGGTGGCAGGGAGAGTGATCGTTAAGGTGAGAGCGAGTCTGACTGTATTCTATCGCCGGTACAAACTGTGCCCTAGATTTGTGCCTCCTATTTGTATCTACAGTATGATTAAGCAGCCTTAGGGCAGGACTACAGGACACCTCTTTCTTTCTTCTTTGTTTGATCTCTTCTTCTCTTCTTTTTCTTTCTCTTCTCTTGTTACTTCTCTTCTCCTTTTCCTTATCTTTCCTTCTCTTCTCATCTTACTTCTCTTCTTTTCTCGTCTTCCTTCCTTCCCTCTTCTCTTCTTCTTCTCTTCTCTTCTCTTCTCGTCTTCCTTCCCTCTTCCCTTCTCTTCTCTTCTCGTCTTCCTTCCCTCTTCTCTTCTCGTCTTCCTTCCCTCTTCTCTTCTCGTCTTCCTTCCCTCTTCTCTTCTCGTCTTCCTTCCCTCTTCTCTTCTCTTCTCGTCTTCCTTCCTTCCCTCTTCTCTTCTCGTCTTCCTTCCCTCTTCTTCTCTTCTCGTCTTTCTTCTCTTCTCGTCTTCCTTCCTTCCCTCTTCCTTCTCTCTTCTCGTCTCGTCTCGTCTCGTCTTTTCTTTTCTTCTCGTCTTTTCTTCTCGTCGTCTCTTCTCGTCTCTCGTCTCTTCTCGTCTCTCGTCTCTTCTCGTCTTTCTTCTCTTCTCGTCTTTCTTCTCTTCTCGTCTTTCTTCTCTTCTCGTCTTTCTTCTCTTCTCGTCTTTCTTCTCTCTCTTCTCGTCTTTCTTCTCTCTCTTCTCGTCTTTCTTCTCTCTCTTCTCGTCTTTCTTCTCTCTCTTCTCGTCTTTCTTCTCTCTCTTCTCGTCTTTCTTCTCTCTCTTCTCGTCTTTCTTCTCTCTCTTCTCGTCTTTCTTCTCGTCTTTCTTCTCTCTCTTCTCGTCTTTCTTCTCTCTCTTCTCGTCTTTCTTCTCTTTCTTCTCGTCTTTCTTCTCTTTCTTCTCGTCTTTCTTCTCTTCTCGTCCATCCTTCTCTTCTCACTTCTCTTCTCGTCCATCCTTCTCTTCTCACTTCTCTTCTCGTCATCCTTCTCTTCTCACTTCTCTACTCGTCATCCTTCTCTTCTCACTTCTCTACTCGTCATCCTTCTCTTCTCATCTTCCTTCTCTGCTCGTCTTTCGTTGTGGTTTCATTGATCCAGCTTGGATGGATGGATATATGCCATACCTTAGGGATCCTCTTGGCAGCTGCTGTAGGCACAACTGCTACAGTGATTGCTGCTAGATTCTGGGTCCTGTGTCGAGTGGCTGTCTTGCTGCTTACTGGACTCACTACACAACATTGTAGCAAAGTGTAATTTCTTCAGTGTTGTCACATGATAAGATGGAAGAAAATATTTACAAAAAATGTGAGGGGTGTACTTACTTTTGTGAGATACTGTACCGTATTTATTGGGATATAGTGCGCTCCCGCGTATAGCGTGCACCCCTAAACTTGGCCAAAAATTCCTGTGGAAAAAAGGATTTTGTACTTACAGTATTGGTGTCTTGCTCGGCGGCCTTGTCGGGTCCGGCGTCCGTCTGCGGCTTCGGGTGTCCTCTTTGTCGGGTCCGGTGTCCTTCTGCGGCGTCGTCCTCGCTCGTTTCCCGCTTTCCCGCGCCGAGTTTGAATACTGCGCCGGCATATACCGAGCGCAGTACACTCGGGCAGGCTCAGCTACTGTCGCGCTCACGTCCTGTACGTCCAGGACGTGAGCACGAGAGGAGCCGAGACTGCCCGACTATACACGAGTGTACTGCGCTCGGTATATGTCGGCGCAGTATTCAAACTCAGCGCGGGTATTGGCGTATATCGCGCACCCACGATTTTGCCCTGATTTTCAGGGCAAAAAAGTGCGCGGTATACGCCGATAAATACGGTAATATGTGGGGGGGGGGGACCATTGGGCCCCTTACAGGTGTAATGCAAAAAAAAAAATAGGAGGGTGGCCGGCCGGGCCTGTAAGGGGCCCTGGGGATCATTGGGTCCCTTACAGGTGTAATGCAAAAAAATAAAAAATGAATACATAAATAACGGGAGGGGGGCCAGCCGGGCCTGTAAGGGTGTAATGCAAAAAAAAAAAAGGGGGGGGGAGGGTGCCAGCTGGGCCGCTGGGGACCATCGGGCCCCTTACAGGTGTCATGCCTGTACCCCCCTGATGGCGGCCCTGTCAGTATTACAGAACAAGTCCAGCTGAGTCTAGCCACTACTAGCTATTACTACAGAATGCTGTCGGAGACTTGAGCCCCTTTCACATTGAGGCGTTTTTCATGCGGTACCGCGCTAAAAATAGCGCTGCTATACCGCATGAAAAAAACTGCCCTGTAGTGTTCAATGTGAAAGCCCGAAGGCTTTCACACTGAAGCGGTGCGCTAGCAGGAGCGCTCCAAATGTCCTGCTAGCGGCATCTTTACCGCGGTATAGGAGCAGTGTGTTCACCGCTCCTATACCGCGCCTTCCCATTGAAATCAATGGGAAAGCGCGGTATTAACCCTTTTTGGCCGCTAGCGAGGGTTAAAACCTCACCGCTAGCGCCCGAATATCGCGGTAAATACGACTGTATAGCCGCGCTACAAATAGCGCAGCTATACCGTCACCGCGGCTCCACGCCTCAGTGTGAAAGAGGTCTAAGGACACACTGCAAGAAATGGGTCAGAGACTGGGTACTTGGTATGGCTGGAGATGGAATGCATACTGCACTGTAATCTGGGCCACTTTACAAACCAACACCACCATTACGGACTGTTGGGGTCCAAAGGCCACCCAACAAGCACCAAAGGGCTGGAGGTTGGCAACCCATCTTGGTTGCCATGTGCACAGTGTATTCAAACATGTATCTGTATGGTCAATAGGACAGAGCAAATGAATAAGGAATTGTGTGATCTCTGGGTGTCTCATATTGCTTTTTTTGGTCACTACTGACCATAGTTGGTCACTGTAAAAAACACTAACTGACACTGACTAACTGTATCTTTTTCACCTCTTGTGTCTTTCTCAGGAAGGGCACCGGCTGCAGCACCGCCTGGTTTTTGTGGAGCGCCCAATCCTGCGTATCCCTCACCTGGCAATCCACCTGCAGAGGAACATTAATGAAAGTTTTGGACCCAACACGGAGCAGCACCTGTGAGTAAAGTTGGAGCCTCTGCAGATTCCACATTCCACTTGTAGATGCGTGAGAGTCATCATTTCAACATTTACTGTTGCAGGCTTCCGATCCTGGCTTCCTCCATACAAGAAAGTCTGGAAAAGGAATCGGTGGATTCTGGGTCATCCTGCCACTCCTCTGGAGGGACCCAGAACCAGGTGAGGCTGCCCACCTGTTCTATAGCATATTTGTGTATCTGTCACCTGTAGATGGGCAAGTTTAGACATTAACTTTATTAACTTGCCAACTGTCCCGGATTTGCTGGGACAGACAGGGCCGCCATCAGGGATTATGGGGCCCCTTACACAGCTTCAGGCATGGCCCCCTGGAGCAGAGGGGGGGGGGGGGTGCTGTGCCGCCTCAAATTGAGAAGCGGGGAGCTGCCGCGAATTGAGAAGTGGGGGGGGCGGGGGGTAGCGTGAATTGAGAAGCGGGGGGTGCCACAAATTGGGGGGGGGGGGGGGGGGGGGTTGTCCTGGGGACCTCTGGGCTTCTTACAAAAATATATATATATATATATATATATATATATATATATATATATATATATATATATATATATATATATATATATATATATAATTATGATAATTATGATAAAAAAAGGGAGGGGGTAGCCCTCTGGGGCTCTGAGGAAATTAAATTAAAAAAAAAATGTTTTATATATATTTTTTTATAAAAATAAAAGGGGGGGGTTGCCATCCGGGGCCCTGGGGACCTCTGGGCCCTTTATTAAAAAACAAAAAAAATGTAAAAAATATATATACCGTATTTATCGGCGTATACCGTGCACTTTTTTGCCCTGAAAATCAGGGCAAAATCGTGGGTGCACTATATACGCCGATACCCGCTTTCCCGCGCCGAGTTTGAATACTGCGCCGGCATATACCGAGCGCAGTACACTCGTGTATAGTCGGCCAGTCTCGGCTACTCCCGCGCTCACGTCCTGGAAGTACAGGACGTGAGCGCGACAGTAGCCGAGCCTGCCCGAGTGTACTGCGCTCGGTATATGCCGGCACAGTATTCAAACTCGGCGCGGGAAAGCGGGAAACGAGCGAGGAGGACGCCGCAGAAGGATGCCAGTCCCGACGAAGAGGACACCCGAAGCCGCAGACGGACGTCGGACCCGACGAGGCCGCCGCGCAAGACACCAAAACTGTAAGTACAAAATCCTTTTTTCCACAGGAATTTCTGGCCAACTTTAGGGTTGCGCGCTATACGCGGGAGCGCGCTATACCCCAATAAATACGGTACATACTTTTTTTTTATTTTATAAAAAAAAAAAAAAAAAAAAAGGGGTTGCCATCCGGGCCCCTTACAGGTATACTGCCTGTACCCCCCCCCCCGATGGCGGCCCTGGGGACAGTCATGCTTTTTTACTAAACTGTCCTGATATGGTTGTGTCCCGGAACATATTCTGTGCCCTCCTGAACCCAGTATTGTGCCCTCAAAACACCCACCCACTGTACTTTGTGTACACTGTGCCCTTTGTGTTGACGAGTCTTTGATCTATGGAATGCTTTCCTTTTGTAAAATCGATTTTATTGAAAGTACTAATGAATATATGTTTAATTCTATCAACTATTTATACTTTATTTCTTGAAAGTAGGTGTGTAAATTGGGACAAGCTGGTAGGGGCCCCAGTGCATTATGTTGCCCAGGAGCCCATGATGCTATTAAGACGGCCCTGAAAGTTGCTGGTCCTGCATTGTACATGATGATGTCAGAGCTGCAACTGGCAGAAAGAACAGTCTTCAGGGGATTAGTTATACCTGCCAGGACCAAGTAATTCAGCTTAAAGGGGTTGTAAATGTACAATTTTTTTTTTTTTTTTCCTAAATATCTTCCTTTACCTCAGTGCAGTCCTCCTTCACTTACCTCATCCTTCCATTTTGCTTTTAAATGTCCTTATTTCTTCTGAGAAATCCTCACTTCCTGTTCTTCTGTCTGTAACTCCACACAGTAATGCAAGGCTTTCTCCCTGGTGTGGAGTGTTGTGCTCGCCCCCTCCTTTTGGGACTACATTCCTGCGGTGTTCACAGCGTCTCTCTGCAGGGATGTAGTCCCAAGGGAGGGGGCGAGCATGCTGACTAACCCCCAGACAGAACGGCTCAGATGATGGGGGCAAGCTTACTGAGGAGGAACAGGAAGTGAGAAATTCGGACAAAGAAAAAAAACGTGTAGATGGGAAATTGAAGGAAAAGGTAAGTGAACCAACAATGCACTGGCTTAAAGGAAACCATTTAGAAAAAAAAATTAACCTTTACAACCCCTTTAGGTAATGTGTATGAATCCTGTTTGGAGAATAATGATATGATTTGGTGTCACTCTGACCCAAGTATTGTGAGATGGGATGAGATGAGATGTCCCCCCTGCATAAGAACATGTTTTAGTTTAATCTTCTCCACTTTGTACAAAACAACATTTTTTAAAACTTGTAGCTTTACATACACTTACATTAGGATATTTTATCCTCCCGGTAACGTTCTTTGTAAAAAAATGTTTTTGTTTTGTTTCCTGAATAAGGTGGAGCGCCATCACTCTCTGCTGCTCAGTTTGCTCTGTGAAAGGCTTGGGGTGAAACCTGAACAAATCCTGGAAATGGAGCTGTGCCTGGTGGACACCCAACCCGCGGTAAGTCCCCCTCACCGGATTGGATGAAATGAAGCTGGACGCTGCACCACATTGACTTTACTACACCGTATGTCCCAATACTGTACTACACTACACCGTATGTCCAATACTGTACTACACTGCCTACACTACACCGTATGTCCAATACTGTACTACACTACACCGTATCTCCATTGCTGTACTACACTGTATGTCCAATACTGTATCACATTACACTGTATGTCCCAATACTGTACTACACTGACTACACTGTATGTCCAATACTGTATCACATTACACTGTATGTCCAATACTGTACTACACTACACCGTATGTCCAATACTGTACTATACTACTTCATATGTCCAATACTGTACTACACTACACCGTATGTCCAATACTGTACTACACTACACCGTATGTCCAATACTGTACTACACTACACCGTATGTCCAATACTGTACTACACTACACCGTATGTCCAATACTGTACTACACTACACTGTATGTCCAATACTGTACTACATTACACTGTATGCCCAATACTGTACTACACTACACCGTATGTCCAATACTGTACTACACCGTATGTCCAATACTGTACTACACCGTATGTCCAATACCAGTGGCGGCTGGTGAAGTTTTAGGATGGGGGGGCGCAAGACTCCGCCCTTCATTTTTGACCCCTCCCACTTACCATAAGCCCCACCCCTAACATACTCCACCCACACCATCCCCTGTATTCCACCCATAGTGTCAGGAGTATACAGCCCTAGCATCACAGGACAGTGTATACAGCCCTAGCATCACAGGACAGAGTATACAGCGCTAGCATCACAGGACAGAGTATACAGCCCTAGCATCACAGGACAGAGTATACAGCTCTAGCATCACAGGACAGAGTATACAGCGCTAGCATCACAGGACAGAGTATACAGCTCTAGCATCACAGGACAGAGTATACAGCTCTAGCATCACAGGACAGAGTATACAGCTCTAGCATCACAGGACAGAGTATACAGCTCTAGCATCACAGGACAGAGTATACAGCCCTAGCATCACAGGACAGAGTATACAGCCCTAGCATCACAGGACAGAGTATACAGCGCTAGCATCACAGGACAGAGTATACAGCGCTAGCATCACAGGACAGAGTATACAGCGCTAGCATCACAGGACAGAGTATACAGCTCTAGCATCACAGGACAGAGTATACAGCTCTAGCATCACAGGACAGAGTATACAGCTCAGCCTCACAGATCAGGGTATGAAGGTATACATCATCTGTCCTGTATACAGCTAGCTATATACACCAACCTTCCTTCCTGTATATAGAGACCTTCCGACATAATCACTGACTGCAGATATACATCATCTGTCCTGTATACAGCTATGTATACAGTAACAGGACATGCTGTGAGGTTAATTGGATCCTGTCTAAATTGGCCCCAGTATGTGTATGAATGTGTGTTAGGGACCTTAGGTTGTAAGCTCCTTGAGGGTAGTGACTAATGTGACTGTACAATGTATATGTAAATCGGTGCGTAAATTGACGGCGCTATAGAAGTACCTGAAATAAAATAAATACAATAATAATGATGTATATCTGCAGTCAGTGATGATGGAGGATGGTCTCTATATACAGATGGGTGTATATAGCTGTATATATTACAGGACAGATGTACTCACAATTTGTGACTATTATGTAGTGTAACATAGTCAGCACATGGCATGGCAGAAATCCCCAAAATCATGTATTGCAAAGCAGCCAACGAGACATGATGTGGCACACTCACTGACACTGTCTGACACCCTGATGCTCCAGTCATTGTATAATACACCCGTCATCGTCATCCCCATATTATACACCCATCATTATCATCATCATACTCCTCATCATTGTATAATACACCCGTCATCGTCATCCCCATATTATACACCCATCATTATCATCATCATCATACTCCTCATCATTGTATAATACACCCATCATCATCATCCCCATATTATACACCCATCATTATCATCATCATACTCCTCATCATTGTATAATACACCCGTCATCGTCATCCCCATATTATACACCCATCATTATCATCATCATCATACTCCTTATCATTGTATAATACACCCGTCATCGTCATCCCCATATTATACACCCATCATTATCATCATACTCCTCATCATTGTATAATACACCCGTCATCGTCATCCCCATATTATACACCCATCATTATCATCATCATACTCCTCATCATTGTATAATACACCCGTCATCATCATCCTCATCCTTGTAATACACCCAGGTTTAACAAACAGTTGAATTCTAAAATAGTGGATGCTTCTAATCTAGAAGCATGGAGCACCAGCCCTGGTTTTATGAGATGATCCTTCTCCTTTAGCCTGGGTTCACACTGATTGTAATGCGGGAACCAGTGCGATTTCAGCGTTGGTTCCCGCATCGCATCTCTCCTGCTGGCAGTTCACACTGCCCTCTGCGAACAGCTGCGGGTGTCATTACAATGTAAATGGCACCCCCAGATCGGTTCACAGATCGCAGTGTGAACTGTGAACTCACACAGAAATCGCATCGCATAGGTGAGAACACCCATGCGATCCAATTTCAGTGTGGGGGGAAAATAAGTCCCTGCACTTTTTTTTCCCCTGCGAATCTAATGCGAGTTCAGCCAAACAACTGTATGGCTGAACTCACATCTCACTGACAGTGCATGCGATTCGCACCGCTGTGCGGGTGCAAATCACATGCCATGTCTTAGATTGCAGTAGTCTGAACCTGGGCTCATACCCTACCTCCAGTAGGTAATCAGAGAAACCAACAAAACAAATGCAGGTAAGTAAAGAGTTAACCTCTGTCCTCAAGTTGAATAAACAGTGAGATAGCAGCAGTCTGAGGGTAACCTGTCACAGTGGAAGAACGTTATCTCCTGCAATATATAAGGCTGAGCCTAGTGTGCAGTGAGTGAGCTGTTATCAGGAGTCAGTGAAACATTTACTTCCCCCCCTCCCCCTTGTCCTGACCCTCGGAGTACTGTACCTTCTCTGTTTTCAGTGTGCACTGCTGGCTGTCACATGGAGATGGATGGAGGAAGGAGGCAGGCAGTGTGTGAGCCTAATACTTCAAATGCAGCCAGTGTACATCCACATAGGAGCAGAAAGGAAAAAATAAATAGTCCCTCCAACTACAGTCTTCCTGACTTCACTAGAACAGAAAGTGAAAGTAAGACGGCTGCTGGGGGGGGAAGCACCTCCCAAGTCCTACAGTGATTGCTAATGGTCAGACACACAGACAGGCAGAAGTCTGACCAATGAGAGTGCTGGGGCTATTAGCTCTGCGCCTCGAATCAACACAAAACCCTGCAAATGCAGCGTCTCGCCTGCAATCACGGGATTGCAGTGACATGAACGCTCCCATAGTTCACAGTGACCAGCGCCCTAGCAGAGTAAACTTCAAGAACTTAAAAAAAAAAAAAAAAAATTTAAAGGGACCTTTTTTTTTTTTTTTTTTCATTTTTTTTTTTTTTTTTCATTTTTTTTTTTTGCAGCCTTGGGGGGGTGGGGGGCGGCGCCCAGGCGCCCCCTATGGACGGGCCGCCACTGTCCAATACTGTACTACACTGACTACACCGTATGTCCAATACTGTACTACACTACACTGTATGTCCCAATACTGTACTACACTGACTTAACATTAATATATTAGTATGAGTAGATAGATACATTAAGTTATATAACACCATAATATGTAAAATAATTTCAATTATAGTAGCTATAGATACAAAATAGCAAACACCATGTTGGGCACTAATGTAACATCATTGAGGGATTTTTGTCACTATTTATTTGTATGTTGCATCTTGTTAATATGTAAATGTCTCGATGGTCTGCAGTCCCCCCTATGTTAGCCACTTTGTGAGATGTGGGTGTCTATACATGGGTACAGTTATGCACATCACTATTGATACAGTGCTATAACTGTATTTCCCTTTGCACGCAACCCCATCCAATTTTCTGTGGAGTTAGGCTAAAAGCACTCACCTGGAAAATTAATGTGTTTTTAATGTTACTTTTCCACCCTCCAACCACTAGAGGGTGGACATCGAGGTAATTTCCCTTCAGGATCTCACTATCATGGAGTTTAAGGGTCCTTTGCACCCTCCACCACTAGAGGGCAGACATCGAGGTCCATCTTCCATGGTAAAATGCTACCATAGAGTCGCAGTGACGTCACAGTCCCTATACTGCAGAGCTTGGAGCAGTTAGTCTCCGCTCTGCGTATAGGGAGACGATTCACCGACACAGTGCGCGGCGCGCGGTACATCGCGATTGCGGCGCGCGCAGTACGGCGCACGCACGCGCGCCGCGAACAGTACGGCGCGCGCGCGCGCGCATCAATTGCTGGAACGCACTGCTGTCCTATATGGCTGGCGTGCGTTCCAGCAGACTCACGTGGAGCATGTACATTGATCCAGTGGAGATAAGCACAAAGGGACAGTCAGGTAAGTCCCTATCGTTCCTCCACACAGGGGTAAAGCATATGAGCACTCCTTCCTCCACACACTCGGCCTGTAATTTAGTAACTAACTAAACAAATAAATATGCACTGTTAGCTAAAGATGGGAGCCAGTATACATTTGCAATGATAGTTCCAAAAAACACAATATATACTGTATTACTGCTCTGAGACCACCCTCATTTAAGGGACTGGTACTCTGAGGATATAGAGGTGTGGTCCTTGAAAAAAACGCCCCCCTCCTACCTGGGAGGATTACACCCTGACATGAACCTATCAACATAGGTCTGCCTGCCCACTTATGTGGGCGTGTATTTCTGTGCATATGAGTGTGTGTGTGTATATATAGCCCCATAATCACCACGGCGAGGGAGCACTGCAGACCACGTTAGCTCTGAGGAAAGGGGTACGCCCCCGAAACGCGTCAGCTTTTACATCTACCGATTGGTTCAAACGATTATTCGTGTTCCACTGACGGTGCTGGACATCTGCTGTACTCACTTTTAAAGCCTGTTTTTAACTCCAATTTTGTGAGTATAACCATTGATTTTATTATTGGAATAAATATTTTTTATCAGTATCACACGAGGTCGGTGCGCCCTCCGCTCTCTTTCTTCTCTTTTATAGTTTCATGAATATCCACGATTCTGAGGAGGGCTGCAAGACTCTAGATGATAACTTTTAATTGAACCGCACCACCCCATAGCACTCCCTACAAAATATCAGAGCGCAGGAGACTTGTTCTTGTATATTACACCGTATGTCCAACACTGTACTACACTACACCGTATGTCCAATACTACACTACACCGTATGTCCAATACTACACTACACCGTATGTCCAATACTACACTACACCGTATGTCCAATACTGTACTACATTACACTGTATGTCCCAATACTGTACTACACTGACTACACTGTATGTCCAATACTGTACTACACTATACTGTACTACACTACACCGTATGTCCAATACTACACTACACCGTATGTCCAATACTGTACTACATTACACTGTATGTCCCAATACTGTACTACACTGACTACACTGTATGTCCAATACTGTACTACACTATACTGTACTACACTACACCGTATGTCCAATACTGTACTACACTATACTGTACTACACTACACCGTATGTCCAATACTGTACTACACTGTATGTCCAATACTGTATCACATTATACTGTATTTCCAATACTGTACTACACTGACTACACTACACTGTATGTCCAACTGTACTACACTACACCGTATGTCCAACTGTACTACACTACACCGTATGTCCAATGCTTTACTACGCTACACTGTATCTACATTGCTGTACTACACTGTCTACACTACACTGTATGTCCAATACTGTATCACATTACACTGTATGTCCAATACTGTATCACATTACACTGTATGTCCAATACTGGACTATACTGTACTACACTGACTACACTACACCGTATGTCCAATGCTTTACTACACTGTATCTCCATTGCTGTACTGCACTGTCTACACTACACTGTATCTCCAATACTGTACTACACCGTATCTCCAATGCTGTACTACGCTCACTACACTGTATGTCCTACTGTACTACACCGTATGTTCAATCCTGTACTACACTGACTACACTACACAGTATGTCCAATACTGTACAAAACATTGGGGGAGATTTACTAAAACTAAAAGCTGATCCTGCAAACTGGAGGCCCAAGCAACCGGCCGGCAAAGTCCGCCTGCTGGCCGAAGACCGGAACAAAGCCGATGCTTCGTTCGGGTCTCGGGTCTCGGATCTATAACCAGGAAGCAATGTCATGACATCACTTCCTGGATTACTGCCATCATAAAGGCGCCATTTTTAAAAAATAAAGTATTCAAAAACGCGGATCTTGACATTTTGAATACTTTAAAGTGCAGAGGAGGGGTTTGGGGGTCTTATAGACCACTGATTCCTCCATAAACGAGTACCTGTCACTGCCTATTGCTGTCACAAGGGATGTTTACATTCCTTGTGACAGCAATAACAGTGATGAAAAACAAAAAATTGACACTGTCAATAATAATAATAATAATAATAATAATAATAATAATAATAATAATAATAATATATTTTTTTTTTTTTTATGTACAAAATATTGGATATCAGCATGAGATGGGGCCGAAACATTGGGTTATATTGGTTGATCCCTAATATATAAATGTGTGTGTGTGTGTGTGTGATAGATATATATATAAATTATATTTTGTGGCGTCTTAAGGGGATGGAGAACCTTCCACTATCCTAAGTTGAACACTGCAAGTGCATCAGCTGATTCATAATGAAAAGGTCACTCCTATTCAGATTTAGTCTGTAGACAAACTGCTATTTCCTCAGTGTAACAAAGTGTACATTAATCACCCAGGGGTCATCGTTGTTGTTTTTTTGTTTTTTTTTCTCAACAAAACTGGCGTTGCTCTTTTAAATGGTTGCCATTCTGGGCTCATTCACACTTGTGTACTGTAGCAACGTGCACCCAACCACAGAGCAGATGTATGTTGCAGTGCTATTCATTGTTCAAAAGAGTACAATGGACCGCAATACGTGTTTTTCATCCATTTTGGTGCGGTGCCACATCGCACGTTAATGAGCAGGGCGGTCTTCATAGCATCATGGGCCCCTGGGCAAAGTAATACTCTGGAGCCCCTACAATGATGACAGTGCAGGTAAACAGACATCAAGTAGGTAGGAGGCAGACTGCCTTCTCCCCTGTTTCTATCACTCTCGGTGCCATCATGGGGTCCCCAATTTCGGGGCAGTGTGGGCTCAAGGACCAGCTGCTTTGGGGAAAGTGCAGGGGCCCCCCATGCAGCTGGGGCCCCTGGGCAGTGCCCAGGTGTGCCCTCTCATTAAGACAGCCCTGTTAATGTGTACCATAATGCACATTACCGCACTGCGATGGATCGCTTAATGCCCGGTACACGCAATGAGATTATCGGACGAATGATCGTCCGTTTTGCATGCTAATCTCAGATCAAATCTGAAGAGTTTACTAAAGTCACGAAAATTCTCGTACGACAGAATAAAAATTCGGGAGTGATGTCATGTGTTGTAATGAATTTGTATTGCATTTTCGAACGACAACTGTACTGATTAAACAAACAAAATTTCGTACATGTCCGATAGAATAATATCGGATGAACTGTCCTGATCGGCTCTCGAAATTTTTGTACTAACTATCCGATTTATTGTACGATCGATTCGAAATCTGCATTTTTCGTACGATTTTTGGATTGTGTGTACGGGGCATTAGTGTGAATGAGCCATCAATGTATGTTGCAATGCTGGTGATGGTGTCAAAACAACACCTACAGGCCAACATATGATCTGTACTGAATGATTACGGTCTTATTTATGACTAGAGCTAAACTTGAATAACACTGATAATCGATCGACCAATCGTCACTTCTCTTAAATTGTTCCTCTTTCGTATCAGATTTTAGGAGGGGCCTATGAAGAGTTTATCTTTGGACCACGCCTGGACAATCTGCACAGCTGCTATTGTGCCCTGCAGGTCGGTACCCATTGTACACACACATGTGTTTTGTGTTGTGAGTCGGATGGATTATTTATCGGAGGCTCGCTGTAATCTGTGTGACTCTGAAGCCAGAGCCGCCGACACGTGATCCATCCCCGTGACGCTCCTAGCGCACGTCGCTTGAAGGTGAGAGGGACGGGATTGATGGTGGTACGGAGAGCGGATATTGGTATCATCCATCACCGCTTTCTTCATCAATATCCCGGGCTGATGTCTCCCAGGGGTTTATAGAAAGTTCAGCTGTATTCAAATACCCTTTAATTATTTCTGAGCATTCATTAAGGAGTCTTGTCTAAATATAGCTCATTGCCCGTGCGTTTTACCCTTTAAAATTGTAATAGTTTATGCAAGGTTTTTTTTTTTTTTTTGTGTGTGTTTAAAAATCTAGTACATGTAGGCTATTTTCAGACTAATGCATTGTTGCTGTGTTTTTACCTTGCTAAAAAACGCAAGAAAAATGCAATAAAAAAATTTCCCTTTCAAATTCCATGGGATTCTTCCCACTACTGCGCTATAAAGGAAACGGCTGTATATGTATTATGTAAAATCACTGTATAGGGTCGATCATACAATACATGGGTTCAAAATCCCCCTCTATAACCTTCACCAGAAATGTGGCACTGGCAAGGAAAATCGGACAAATTCAGAAAATTGGTTTCTTTCTTCAGGGGTTTATAAACACCACATATCCCGGATTTCCAGGGACAGTCCTGCATTGGGCCCTATTCCTCCCACCGACACCCACAATGGGGCCCTTTTCTTCCTCCCACCCGACACCCACAATGGGGCCCTGTTCCTCCCACCCGACACCCACAATGGGGCCCTGTTCCTCCCACCCGACACCCACAATGGGGCCCTGTTCCTCCCACCCGACACCCACAATGGGGCCCTGTTCCTCCCACCCGACACCCACAATGGGGCCCTGTTCCTCCCACCCGACACCCACAATGGGGCCCTGTTCCTCCCACCCGACACCCACAATGGGGCCCTGTTCCTCCCACCCGACACCCACAATGGGGCCCTGTTCCTCCCACCCGACACCCACAATGGGGCCCTGTTCCTCCCACCCGACACCCACAATGGGGCCCTGTTCCTCCCACCCGACACCCACAATGGGGCCCTGTTTCTCCCACCCGACGCCCACAGTGGGGCCCTTTTCTTCCTCCCACCCGACGCCCACAATGGGGCCCTTTTCTTCCTCCCACCCGACGCCCACAATGGGGCCCTTTTCTTCCTCCCACCCGACGCCCACAATGGGGCCCTTTTCTTCCTCCCACCGACACCCACAATGGGGCCCTTTTCTTCCTCCCATCGACACCACAGGCGTCTCTCTAATGTGAAGGTAAATCCCTTGTTAGACAGTTGTCACTGGAACAACTTTATGTTCTGGTGAAATTGTACATTTTGACTTTCCCATAATTTTTTTTGTCTCTATGACAATGATCACCAGGACAAGGAGAGGATGAGTCTCTGTAGTGGGGACAAAGAGTGATGAATACCTCCCCATGGGTATAACCTTTTTCTACACCCTGAAAAAGCTATAAAAAAAATGGAGCTTCAGATTCACTTTAATAAGATGAGAGGTTACCCTTCTAGTGCTGAGTACTCAAAGCTGCCCTTTGCATTGCAAGACCTTCCATTTAGTAATACCTTTTTTATTACTGGTATTTTATATAGTGAAAATGCAATGTTGTCCAATAACTGCTCCACCTTTATATACATTCCACATGACTTAAAACAAACAATATATGTATATTAAAAAAAAAAAACATCAAATAAAGTGCAGCTACTATAAAATCCACATATGTGAGCAAAAAAAAACAATTGCACGGTCTCTGAACAATAGTGATATCTTTGTGATAATAAAGATTAAATATATATATATATATATATATATATATATATATATATATATATATATATATATATATATATATATATATATATATATATATATAAAAACAGTGTTAGAAAAAAATGCAGTAAACTTATCTGAAACATTCAAAAACATAGTCCCTGTGTTGAGTGAAAATAAGAGGATGTGTTTCAGCTTTGTGTTTATTTACGGTAACAGCATGTGTGATTTTTATTAATTTTTTACAACTTATAACATCCAAATGTATACCGTATTTTCCGGCGTATAAGACGACTTTCTAACCCCTTAAATTCTTTTTAAAAGTCGGGGGTCGTCTTATACGCCGGTAACCGAACATCCTTACCTTATCCCAAGACATGTAGAATCGCGGCTGTACGTTTTTTCAAAAGCTGCGCCTCCTACGTCTTCTGTTCCGTGACAGGCGGAACAGTCAGCTTCCCAGGAGACACTGTGTTTAGTGTCCGCCTATCACGGAGGCCCTCTCGTCCTCGGACGAGAGGGCCTCCGTGATAGGAGAAAACTGAACACCGTGCCTCCTGGGAAGCTGACTGTTCCGCCTATCACGGAACAGAAGATGTAGGAGGCGCGGCTTTTGAAAAAACGTACAGTACGGCCGCGATTCTGCATGTCTTAGGATAAGGTAAGGGCACAGCGAGTCTGGCATACAGCTGGCATGTAGTGGGGCACAGTCTGGCATGTAATGGGGCACAGTCTGGCATGTAGTGGCACAGTCTGGCATGTAATGGGGCACAGTCTGGCATGTAATGGTTGCACCGTGAGGCGAGGCATGACTAGTAGGAAGGGGGTCATCTTGTACGGCGAGTATATCCCAAAACCAACATTTTGGCTGGAAAATTAGGGGGTCGTCTTATACGCCGGCAAATACGGTAATTGCTTATGCCTGATGTATCAATATTATATTCCAGGAATGGATCCAGCTGCTTTTGGGGGGGGAGGGGGTTGATGATTGTGCTACAGGCCTATTGTTTGCCTTCCTGTCATTCAGAACTGTCGGAGGTGTGGAAGGATGAATGTAGCCTTCTTTTCAGCCTGATTAACAATGTATGTATTTTGCTGCCAGGCAAGGCTTGTAGTGCGGGGACATTTGGATGTTATAAGTTGTAAAAAATAAATAAAAATCACACATGCCCCCCCCCCTTTTTTTTTTTCAGTATAGTTTTTGTCATGAGTTCTTGACAAGTTTACTGCTGTTACCGTAAATAAACACAAAGCTGAAACACTTCCTCTTACATAAGTTGCCTGTTTATTTGCAACCACCTCTTCTCTATATCCCTTCAAAGTCCAGAATTTATAAAGCTTGTCTGAGCTGTCAGAAACCAGAGGGTGGAGAGTAGAGCTGCACGATTAATCGCGGAGAGAATCGCGACCTCCAGGCTGGATGACCCGCGATTTTCTTCCCCCACCGCCCGTTCCACGTAACCAGCGTGGAACGCAAATGGCGACGATATCAGAACCGACGTCGGCAGCCTGCGCCGCTGGATGGATGCCTGGGTTTCTCTCACAGTTCTGTACAACTGTGCCATGCGCCACCCAGTGGTTGCCGGCGGTACTGCTTCCGATGTATTAATCTTTCTCACAGTTCTGTACAACTGTGTGTATCCATGCGCCACCCAATGGTTGCTGGCAGTACTGCTTCTGATGTGTAAAAAAGAGACCAGTGATGTGTCTATAATGTTAAAGACCATATAACTCCTATGAAAAAAGCAGAATCAAAGTTTGATTCTGCTTTTTTCATAGGAGTTATATGGTCTTTAACATTATAGACGTATCACTGGTCTGTTTTTTATATATTCATATTTTCAGATAAATCCCGGGTTTATTTATTTGGGGGGGGTTTCTGGCATTCAGTTTTTGAGAATCGTGATCTTTAGTCTAAGCAAAAGAATCGCGATTCTCATTTTGACCAGAATCGTGCAGCTCTAGTGGAGAGCTGAAGTTGCACTCTGCAGAGCTCAGCAAGGAGAGCTCTGATAGCCGATTGGAGGAAAGGGACAACCCCCCCCCCCCCTTCACACAGGAACAGAGCTTAGACTATGGGGTTGATTTTTCTAAAGGCAAGTGCGGTTGCTCCAGAGCTTAGTAAATGAGATAAAGCTTCACTTTGCAAAGAATACCCAATCACATGGGAGGGGGAAAACATTTTTTTTTTGCTTGCACATGATTGGATGATGGAAGTCAGCAGAGCTTCCCCTCACTAAGCCCTTATTCCCCTCACTAAGCTCTAGAGTAGGGGTGTCAAACGCTATTTCATCGTGGGCCGCATCAGCATTGGATGTCCAGCGCATCCCCTCCCCTTACATTAGATGTCAAGAGCCACCCAACCATCAGAAGTTGAGTCCCCCACTCTCCCTTACATCACAGTGCACCCCCTTCCCTTATGCTGCTGCTGGGAAGAAGCTAGATGCATTGCTTGAAGGCAGAATGTAGGGGTCTGGAGGAGGACCAGAGGAGGGCTGGAGCTCGCCCGCAGCTGCAGGAGAGGTGCGAGGGCCACATGAAATTGCCTGGAAGGCCAGATTCGGCCTGCGGGCCTTGTGTTTGACACCTATGCTCTAGAGCATGGGTGCTCAACCTGTGGCCCCTCAGCTGTTGGGGAACTACAGGTTCCAAGAGACAGCTGGAGAGCCACAGGTTGAGCACCCATGCTCGTCTAGAGCACAGGTGTCAAACACAAGGCCCGCAGGCCAAATCCGGCCCTCCAGGCCATTTCATGTGGCCCCCGCACCTCTCCTGCAGCTGCAGGAGAGCTCCAGCCCTCCTTTGGTCCTCCTCCAGACCCTTTACTTTCTGCTTTCAAGCAATGCATCCATCTTATTCCCATCAGCAGCATAAGGCAAGGGGGTGCACTGTGATGTAAGGGACAGTGGGGGACTCTACCTCTAATGGTGGGGGGGCTCTTGACATCTAATGTAAGGGGAGGGGATGCGCTGGACATCTAATCTTACAGATACAACCGGCCCTTATGAGGGCAATCATAATGCTGAACAAGGCAGTGGACAGAAATGACACTTCGGGCCAGATCCACAAAAACGGGCGTATATTTAGGCGGGCGTAGCGCATCTCATATGCGCTACACCGCCGTAAATCAGAGTGGCGCCTAGGGTATCCTCAAAGAACTTGCTCCCATATGCGGGCCGGCGTAACGTAAATCTGCCGGCGTAAGCCCGCGTAATTCAAAGTAGGCTTGGAGTGGGTGTGTTGTATGGTAATCTGGTATGACCCCACGTAATTGAGGCTTTTTACGAATGGCGCATGCGCCGTCCGTGGACGTATCCCAGTGCGTATGTGTGAAATCACGTTGCAAATAGTCAATGCTTTAGACGTGAACGTAACTTACGCAAAGCCCTATTCGCGAACGATTTACGTAAACAACGGAAAATTCGACGCTGTCCCGACGTCCATACCTAACCTTGCGTACACCTCATAGAGGCAGGGGTAACGTTACGCCGAAAAAAGCCTTACGTAAACGATGTAAAAAAATGCGCCGGGCGGACGTACGTTTAAGAATCGGCGTATCTAGCTAATTTGCATACTCTATGCGGAAATCAACGGAAGCGCCACCTAGCGGCCAGCGTAAATATGCACCTAAGATCCGACGGCGTACTAAGACGTACGTCAGTCGGATCTAGCCCACATTCAGGCGTATCTTGTTTTGTGGATACAAAACAAAGATACAACGGCGCATTGTAGAACTTACGCGGCGTATCAATAGATACGCCGCCGTAAGTTCTTTGTGGATCTGGCCCAGAGTGCTCTGGAGTGAGACACACTACACACACACTATAGACCAGGGATATGCAATTGGCGGACCTCCAGCTGTTGCAGAACTACAAGTCCCATGAGGCATAGCAAGACTGACAGTCACAAGCATGACACCCAGAGGCAGAGGCATGATGGGACTTGTAGTTTTGCAGTAGCGGGAGGTCCGCTAATTGCATATCCGTGCTCTAGAGGGATATGCTTTGTTGACATTTCATGTCTGAGGTTTGCAGCCACTTTACTTCTCCAACATCTTCCCAAAACGAAAAAAATTATTTTCCTGAAAATCAAAATATTATTAAACTTACTTTACATTGTTTGATGCTTTTATGTGGCCTCTCCTTTGTACTAAACTCTTTATCCTCTTTACCCCGCAGGCTCTCCTGGGCTCCTGTGACTCCCCCACCTCTCTGGCCAACGACCCCAACGTCAGGATGATCACCCTGTATGACAATGAGGAGGTGAGGCATGCTGGGAGTGATGGTGAAATCACCCTATCAGGACAAACTTTGGAAGATTTACTAACACTGGAGCACTCAGAATCGGATACAGCTGTGTCATGGTAGCCAATCGGCTTCTAACTTCAGATTGTTCAACCACTTTGGCTCCTGAAAGAATTTTACCCCCTTCCTGACCAGAGCACTTTTTGCGATTCGGCACTGCGTCGCTTTAACTGACAATTGCGCGATCGTGCGGCGTGGCACCCAAACAAAATTGATGCCCCTTTTTTTCCCCCCACAAAATAGAGCTTTCTTTTTGTGGTATTTGATTTTTTGCGCTATAAACAAAAAAAAAGAGCGTCAATTTAAAAAAAAATGCAATATTTTTTACTTTTTGCTATAATAAATATCCCCCAGAAATATATAAAACAACAAATTTTTTCTTCAGTTCAGGCCGATACGTATTCTTCTACACATTTTTGGTAAAAATCGCAATAAGCGGATATTGATTGGTTTGCGCAAAAGTTATAGCGTCTGCAAAATAGGGGATAGATTTATGGCATTTTTATTATTAGTTTTTTATTAGTAATGTCGGCGTTCAGCGTATATATATATATATATATATATATATATATATATATATATATATATATATATATATATATAATTTTTTTTTTTTTTTTTTTTTTTTTTTTATCGGGACTGTGACATTATGGCGGACACATCGGACACTTTTGACGCTATTTTGGGACCATTGTCATGTATACAGCGATCAGTGCTATAAAAATGCACTGATTACTGTATAAATGACACTGGCAGGGAAGGGGTTGGTGATTACTGTATAAATGACACTGGCAGGGAAGGGGTTAAACACTAGGGGGGCGATGAAGGGGTTAAGTGTGTCCTTGGGAGTGATTCTAACTGTAGGGGGGGTGGGCTCACTACAGCATGTCCGGGATCATTGCTCCCGGTGACAGGGAGCAGTAGATCTGTCATGTTGCTAGTAGGGTGACCACATGTCCCGGATTGCCCGGGACAGTCCCGCATTTTGCAGGTCTGTCCCGGGCACATTCATTCCAGGACAATACAGTGTTCCGGAATGAAACTGACACAGCCACCCCCCAAGCCAAACTAATGCCCCCCAAAAAAGGCCGCCACATCACTGCTTTACTCACTGACAGTACTTGTCATGCCTGGAGGAGCACAATCCCCGCCCCCTGCTTGTGATTGGAGAAATCATAAATCCCGCCTCTTGTGTCCAATCACTGTGCTGTGATTCGTTACAGCACAAGCTGATTTTTGGGAAGGGAGGGTGTCCCTGAATGGTAGTTTGGAAATGTGGTCACCCTAGTTGGTAGGCAGAACAGGGAAAGGCCTTGTTTACATCTCCCCGTCCTGCCGTTCTGTGACACGATGGCGAGACCGCGGCGTGTGCAGGCGCGCTATGCCGCGATTTAAAGGCGACGTATGGGTACATTGCCTTTGCGCAGCCGTGCCATTCTGCCGACGTATATCGTCGTGTATCGGTCGGCAAGCGGTTAAGCTTTGACAATAAAACCTGGAAGCTGATTGGTTACCATGCACAGCTGCACCAGATTTTGCCCCGTTGTGTCCTTGTGACGCACGCTCTGCATCTATATGAAGATGGGGACATTACAAGGAGACGGTAGAGGGGGGAACAATCCTACAGACAGCTGCATAGGACAGGAGAATATGTGACCTTTTACTTGGAGGAAAAGGCGCGCATGACGCAGCGCTCCCAAAATGTACGAGAATATGCAAGCATGACTAGTCTGTTGGCACTTGTAACCTTGAAGAGTTATTTCCTACCAGCTGCTACTCCTATTACTACTTACTGCACTCCCATTTTATTTATTTATTTTCCCCACTGCAGTCTGTTTAGCCAAAATGTGTCCTTACAGTATATCAATGTTCATAGATCCATAAGGTCCATCGCAGCCCTATAGCACTAGACCTGACCAATGGCGAGTGCTTTGGTGAAACTGATGATACCAATCGGTAAATCTGTCGAAATGTATAGTATCACCAGCACGCCAGTTGTAAAGAAAAAAATCTTTTATAGAACATTCACGTTGCCTCTATTTATCCGCCGTCTAGGGTGCTGGATGAGAGCTGAAACAGTCAATGGCCCAGATTCAAGTAGCAATTGCGCCTGTGTAACCAAGTAAGCGCAATTGCTTACTTGCCCCGGCGTTACGAATGCTCCTGATTCAGGAACATCGTAACGCCGACTGCAGCCTAAAATCTGCGTGGCATAAGGCTCTTATGCCACGCATATCTAGGCTGCATTCTTGCGATGACCGCTAGGGGGCGTTCCCATTGTGGTCAGCGTATAGTATGCAAATTGCATACTAACACCGATTCACAATGTTGCGCGAGCCTTGCGTACGCAATTTACGTTGTTTCCGTACGGCGTGTTTAGCGTAAGGCTGGCCCTTCTAATAGCAGGGGCAGCCAATGCTAAAGTATAACCGTCGTTCCCGCGTCGCGACGTTCACATTTTGCGTAAGTGATTCGTGAATAGCGCTGGACGCCATTCACGTTCACTTTGAAGCAAATGACGTCCTTGCGACATCATTTGCCGCAATGCACGTCGGGAAAGTTTCCCCGACGGAGCATGCGCTCTACGCTCGGCGCGGGAGCGCGCCTAATTTAAATGATTCCCGCCCCCTACGGGATCATTTACATTAGGCGCCCTTACGCAGGGCAAGTTTACACAGCGCACACGCAATTTACGGAGCTACTGCTCCGTGAATCGCGGGTAGCGCAGTAAATTTGCGGGGGCGCAGGGCAAAAACGCTGCCCTGTGCCTCCGTAAATAAGAGGCAAATCTACCTGAATCCGGGCCAATGACCACACGTTGCGTTCCTTTTTCTTTGCTTTATTTACTCAACGTGGTAAAAGAACGAACAGTAGTTGGAAGAGGTGAAATAGGGTATAGGTAGTGGGTTCAGGTGTAGAACTTGATCGGAAGCACTCCTGCTTCCAGACATGAACTCTCGTCGCCACTCTAGCCAGAGTGGGTATTGTGCCCCTGGATAGGCCTCTCTCACTAGTCCTAGCAGCCAGGGCGTCGCACAGAACCAAGGGAGGGCTGGGCTGGGGGGCATGGCGGCAATTGCCTCCCAGGCTGCTCTGACTTATGGCCGGCAGCCGCTGCCCGCAACCATTTTCTTTTTTATTCTGGTCTAGGAAGTTGGGCCGGTGGCATGGCCCCGGCGGTTGACCACTAGCTGTTGCATTCTGAGAGTTGTAGTCCACGCTCAAACTCCCGGTGGGTGGAAAACAGAGCAGCGCAGAGGAAACTACAACTCCCAGAGACTGGATTCTTGAAAGCAGGGTGTGCCAGGGAGTCAGGACGCAGGGCTATGCTGGCTGCAACTTGACCCCAGGAGCATTACCCCCCCCCCCCCCAGGAGGCCGTGGCATGCAAGGACCTGCTGAGATCACTGTGGTGAGAGACCCTGACACCCATAGCTGACCCCCATGTAACCTGCCCCAGTGATCAGGCTGCATTGATGGGCACTGGAGTTGGCTGCATTAAAAAACCAGATGGGCCATGGATGGTGAGCTGATTCTGCAGTTCAATGGGCCAATTGACTGAACTTCCCCCCAGGCCTAAGGCTGCCAGCCCTCCCCTGCACAGAACCTTGGTACAGTCTCTGCCACTGACCTTCCCAATGGTGGAGACACGTTCGGTCCAGAATCCTCTCACTTTAGGATTAAGCACCCGGATCTCTTCTTAAAGTAATTGCTTGTGAAATCAGGAAACTGACGGGCGATCACTGCTCAGCCTTTCAGTAGTAGTGTGTCCTTCAATGAAGTTCAGGCCTCCCTGAGTGTACCAGCCTCATGGTCGGTGCTCTCCAGGACAGGTACTTCATTCGGTGGCTTCCACCCTCAGGACGGATAGCACAGGACCACTTTATCAATGCAAACCCAGTCTGGATACTGGGCCTGCCCGGCAAATCCCGACTGGTCCCGGAGCCAGGAACTCTGAACACGCACCCGGAGGGCCACACACAGGGGTGGTGAGACTACTTGCCCAGGGTGGATGACGACGACGACCCAGAACCCGTGATGTCTGTCCCTTAAATACTCCTTCCCAGCATGCACAGCGAGGCGATCAACCCCCACTGATTGGTCGCTGAGAAAGAATACCCAACACACCTTGATCTGACTGCTGCCACCCTTGGCCTGGGGTGGAACTGACACCCCAAACAACAATAGTGGTTGTGACGGTATCGGTATGATATCCCCGTCAAGCATTCCCTCCTCTCCATACAAGACTATCACAGGATCCCCCACACATGAGTCAAGACTGGATGCTGGAACCAAGACTGAGTTTAATGTTATAACACACAGCTTATATGTCATTTCCAAAACTGTTACAATGACAAATCTCCGCCCCCCTCACACTGGGGCTTCCATACAGATGATTAGGCAGACACGACGGAGCCGAGTCTGAAAACACATTTTCTTTAGATAATGACATCAGTGGAGTTGAGTACTAGTTGTACTAAATACATTAACTAGACAACTCGACCCCGCATATAGAGAGATAATTACCACAATGAAGCAATCAGAATAATTAACACAAGCCACATAAACACAGATCTCCTTCACACAACACAATAGATCAATTAACCTTTAGAAATAGTGAGGGGACATTAGCACTTCAATAACCGGATGGTAATCACAATGGCAAGCAGGGAGAGCATTAGACTGAAGCATATAGGCAAATGTATCACAGTGGTCACCTGCAGTACAGCCACAGCTGGAACAGAGGCCCAAATTTGAAAACAAATAGGTCAGAGGTAACTAATCCTCCGACTACCCTCTAAATTTAGAGCAGGGCCAGCAGAGAAAAACAGCTGCCCGCTAATGCAAGAAGCTGATACCAAGTTACATTCAGGTACCTGCTTGCATTTAGAAAAATAATCTATTTTATGATGTGGTAATGATTACAGTGCTTTATTCATTTGTGTCTTTCACACCTGCCTGGACTTCAACTTTAACCCTTAACCCGTCTGTGTTTAGAAAAAAATTCCCTAAAAAGAAAACCTATACTGATGGAAACAGGAAGGTTGCCATTGTCGACAATGGTCTCAAGGTGTTAGTTGGCCGGCTGTTATTGATCCATTGGCCTAAGTGACTGATCAGAATTGGCATGCCGATTAGGAATGTTGGAGTGAAATTTATTGTGGGGGGGGGGGGGTGCCGACAACTGTTAAGAAGGCTTGTTACTAAAGATTGGGCTTTTCCTTTTTCAACTATTCAGACATAGATAGAGATATTATATATATATATATATATATATATATATATATATATATATATATATATATATATATATATATATATATATATATATATATATATATATAGAGAGAGAGATGCATATTTTTTTATTAATTATTTTTCTTTTCCAATCAGGTGGGATCGGGGAGCGCGCACGGTGCAGAGTCGCTTCTCACTGAGCTGATCCTGCGTCGCATTTCCAGCACCCCTCAGAATCTGACCGCCTTTGAGGAATCTGTGCCCAAATCCTTTATGATCAGCGCTGATATGGCGCACGCCGTGCATCCTAACTACATGTAAGTAAATGGCGTGGAAACCTTAAAGAAAAGACAGTCATTGCTGCAATTTCTGACCAGCAGAAGAAGCACGAGGAACCACAAAGGATTTTATTATTCTATCCATGCCCAGGACTTTATTACATAACAATTTTTTAATGCAAAGCTCCAGCTTTCTAACCCCCCCATATTATTTAAAAATACATCATTCTTGCTCTTTTTTTAATTTATTTTTTATTTTTTTCCTTGCTGTTGCCAGGCTAGTCCAGTGGACCCACCCAGGTCCTACTGCATCGGTGGCGGTGGTGGCCAGACCTACGGACAGTGGCGACCCCCGCCTAATCCAAGCACCCGGCCCCTAATCTACATGCGGGGCGCCGGATGCATGCATTTCGATGGGATTTTTTTTTTTAAGCACATGATTAGAGCCCGAGGCTCTAATTGCCTTGAAAAAAGGGTGGGCTCGGGGCGCAGAGCACTGCGCCCTGAGTCCACCCAGTTTTGTGACAATAGCAAATTTAATATTCGCTATTGTTTTTCTGATTCTCCTCCTGGCCAATCGGGAAGCAGGCTTTTTAGGACTCCCGGCCAATCGGGTCTCCGGGACCAACCTCCTGTTCAGTCGGGAGGCAAAGCCCCAGCTCTTCCCGGATCATCCTGGAGCGAGGAGCAGCAGCTCTCCGTGTTATCTTCCTCCTCACAGTAAGGCCTCTAAACTCCTGCCTTCCCATCCGCCTGCCGTTTGGGGGGGGGGGGGGGGGGATGGTTGGTGGTGCAAGTGAGGGGCAAGTTTGTTTGATCAAAGGGTTACATGTGTGCCAAGCCCGAGTTTTCATACCTCCCAACTGTCCCTGATTTTGAGGGACTGTCCCTGATTTGGAGCAATGTCCTTCTGTCCCCTTTCCTCCCTCATTTTGGTCTGATCTGTAGAGTTGTATATAAAATGCACTTTTTATCTTTCAAATTTTTTTTCCCAGTGCTAAACATTTCATCCAATTTCTAAACTGCTGCATTTGTACATTTTAAAAGCCAATATAAAGGAATAGTAGTGGTAAAAAAAAGTCCTTGTGGATTTAATTACCGTATTTATCGGGTATAGCGCGCTCCCGCGTATAGCGCGCACCCCTAAACTTGACCCGGATTCCTGTGAAAAAAAGATTTTTTGTACTTACAGTTTTGGTGTCTTCCGCGGCGTCCATCGGCAGCCTCATCGGGTCCGGCGTCCATCTGCGGCTTCAGGTTTCCTCTTCGTCGGGTCCGGCGTCCTTTTGCGGCGTCCTCGCGTCCTCCCCGCTCGTTTCCCGCGCCGAGTTTGAATACTGCGCCGACATATACCGAGCGCAGTACACTTGTGTATCGTCGGGCAGGCTCGGCTACTCTCGCGCTGACGTCCTGTACGTCCAGGACGTCAGCGCGAGAGGCCCCGAAACTGCCCGAAGATACACGAGTGTACTGCGCTCGGTATATGCCGGCGCAGTATTCAAATTCAGCGCGGGTATCGGCGTATACCGCGTACCCACGATTTTGCCCTGATTTTCAGGGCAAAATAGTGCGCGGTATACGCCGATAAATAACCTTTTTTTTTTGGGGGGGGGGGGGGGAATTCTCCTTTTTAAGGGGGTGTGGCAGGGGACGCTTCCTGTGTCTGCATACATTTGTTAGTAGGTGTCCCTCGTTCCCGTCTCAAAATATTGGGAGGTATGTGTTTGTGTACACATGCTGCTTTTACTAGGGGATGTACTGGATTTTATTCGCATAATCCAGCATATCCCTGCTGACAGGACAAAGCTCTGCCTTGTTTACATCTGTAGCTCCATCAAGTCTGTCTCCTCACCAATCAGCAGGTGACAGCGCTCATCTATTGGCTTGCACTTGCTGATCAGCTTCTGCTGTATCTAATCGCAGCACAGCCGGCGCGCCCCCCTGTCCGGAAGTGCAGAATCTTGTATATACTGTATATGTGATTCTGCACAAAACGGCCGCCCTGTAGCAGTAAATCTGCTGTAGGGCGGTCATTAAAGCGGGGGTTCACCCCAAATTTTTTTTTTAACATTATGTTCAGCCGAGTTGTCATAATGACAGTCGGCTGTTTTTTTTTTAATTTTATCCCCGTACATACTGTATTTTCACCGCTGCTTCCGGGTATGTCTTCTGCGGGACTGGGCGTTCCTAATTGATTGACAGGCTTCCGGCCGTCGCATACAGCGCGTCACGAGTTGCCGAAAGAAGCCGGACTGCGAGTCGGCTCTATACGGCGCCTGCGCACCGACGTTCGGCAACTCGTGGCGCGCTGTATGCGACGGTCGGAAGCCTGTCAATCAATTAGGAATGCCCAGTCCCGCAGAAGACATACCCGGAAGCGGCGGTGAAAGTCGGTATGTACGGGGATAAAATTGTGACATTGTGACAACTCGGCTGAATGTAATGTTAAAACATTTTTTTTTTGGGGTGAACCCCCGCTTTAACACCGCCTATGAAAAAAATGTTCTGAAATTTGCTATTGTTTTGCAGACACACATTTTCAGGTTTGCATTTTCTCTATGCAACTTCATCTTTTTTTTATATTTTAGCAAAAATTAGATCATATATTTTGTTTGAGTGCCCTAAAATGAACTTAAATTTATGTAAACAGTTGAGAAAATGTTGTGTCCCAAAAAAAAAAATGGAATTACCTCAATTTTATTCTGCAGGGTGTTTTCAGATAATATATCATGTTTGGGTGGGTTTACACTAATCTTCAGGCCTAAATTATTTATATTTTTTTAAACTTGAACAAAAACAGTTGTAGCAGTGAAGAGGAGAAACACAGTTCAATTGGGCTTTAACAGGTATAAGCACTTGCCTAATATAGATGGAAGGTAATAAATCAATAGGAGGAGGGGGAGGGGGATACACATCAAGCCTAATCCTCCTTTGCTGAGAAAAGGGAAAGACAATACCTACCTTCTGCATTCCAAGTCACTTTCTCCAAAGCTACTTGTGCTTTTTAAGCTCTTTTTAAATAGTGTGTCCCATTTTTCAGGATAAAGCTGACCTGATTTTTACTATTGGAAAAACAGCAGCAAGTAAAAGATATCGCATTCTATATCATGTCTGGCATGGTGTCCCTGAATAGCTAGAATATGTAAAATGTGCTCTGCCACCGACTATGTACAAGCAAGACAAGGTCACTTGTAGATCATAGAGAGAAGAAAAAAAGTATACAGTTAATTTAAAAAAAAAAAAATTATATACGTTTTTATTTTTTTGCTTTTGCTCCTCATCTGTCCTGTGTTTTTTTTTTTTGTATTTATTTATTTCGCCTTTTCCTAAATGCAAAAAAAGAATAAAAAAATGAAAAAAAGTATACATTTAATACATTTAATAATAATATATATATATATATATATACACTTTTTCCATTTTCTTTTCTTTTTTTGTGTTTAGAAAATGGCAAAAAAAATTAAATAAACCCACAGCCGGACTGATAAGGAAAAAAAGCAAAAAAAAAAAAAAAAAAAGCAAAAAAATAATGTATACTAAAAATGTTAAAATTATATATATATATATATATATATATATATATATATATATATATATATATATATATAAATAATTTTAACATTTTTAGTATACATTATTTTTTTGCTTTTTTTTTTTTGCTTTTGTTCCTTATCAGTCCGGCTGTGGGTTTATTTAAATTTTTTTTGCCATTTCATAAACCCAAAAAAAGAAAAGAAAATGGAAAAAGTAAAAAAAAAAAATATTTATATATATTTATTTATATATATATATATATATATATATATATATATATATATATATATATATATATATATATATATATATATATATATATATATATATATATATATATATAATATTTTTTTTTAACTTTTTCCATTTTGGGTGCATTTTGGGTACTTTGTGTCCACCTTTTTATATGGATAAATATTTTTTCTTTCGCAGGGATAAACACGAGGAGAATCACAGACCAGTCTTCCACAAGGTGAGCTTCTATCTAAATCCACCGCTTTTCATTTTGTCAGGTGATCTTTCCCAATCGGGGTCACTGTCCATCTGCATAACTCCTTATTTATTTTATTAGGGACCAGTCATCAAAGTGAACAGCAACCAGCGCTACGCCTCCACTGCCGTGACTGAAGCTGTGATGCGGGAAATTGCTGGGCGCGTCGGAGTGCCCCTGCAGGTATTGCTTCCTCCAAGAGGAACATCACCATGACGGTTTGAGTAACGGTTGTTGGCTCTTTTTCTTTAACCACTTGCCGACCACCCGCCATCGTTATCAGTGGCGGCTGGTGCTCAAAATTTTTTGGGGGGGCGCAAACGAAAAAGAAAAAAATTGCAGCCTCACTGTGCCCATCAAATGCAGCCACTGTGCCATCAATTGTCACCACTGTGCCATGCCATCAAACGCAACCACTGTGCCCCTCAATTGTCACCACTGTGCCATGCCATCAAATGCAGTCACTATGCCATCAATTTGCACCACTGTGCCATGCCATCAAACAGTCACTGTGCCATCAATTGTCACCACTGTGCCATGCCATCAAACGCAGCCACTGTGCCCCTCAATTGTCGCCACTGTGCCAATTTTCACCACTGTGCCCTTTAATTATCGCCACTGTGCCCATTGTTGCCACTGTGCATATCACTGTGCCCTTTAATTGTCGCCACTGTGCCCTTTAATTGTCGCCACTGTGCCCTTTAATTGTCGCCACTGTGCCCTTTAATTGTCGCCACTGTGCCCTTTGTCACCACTGTGCCCATTGATGCCACTGTACCCTTTGTTGCCTATGTGCCCATTGTCGCTGCTGTGCCCTGTAAAATGCACTTACCTTGCTCCTTCCACGTCCCTCGATGTCTTCTCCCGCCTTGGTGACGCTTCAGCCAATCAGATTACCGATAACCAGAATTGGGGGAACCTGATTGGCTGAGACGGCCGTCAGTCTTATCCAAGGAACGCACCCCCCGTACGTCCTGAGGGTAAGACATCCGGGAGCCGAGGGCTGTACTCGGAAAGCCGCTGGCTCTGATAGGCACTTCCGCACAGCAAACCAGCTGCTGTTATTCAGGTGGCCGGCGCTCAAGTTCCGGCCATCTCTGAATAGACCAGCGGCAGCTGGGAAAAATAACATACATTCATGCAATGCATGAATGTATGTTATTAGACTCAGTGGCGGGCGAGAGCCAGAGGGGGCGGCGCTCCAGCGCCCTCTATGGACGAACCGCCACTGGTCGTTATACTGCCGAAGGTTGGCCCTATTACGCGAATGGCCGTAGCTGTACGTCGGTTTGTGTAATAGATACACTGGGCGCACGCACGATGCCGGAGGCTTGCGATGTTTGCCGAGCCTCAAGCGATCACTCCTCAGAGAGCCAGAATGGGGATCTGTCAATGTAAATAAAGCAGATCCCCGTTCTCACCAGGAAGTACAAAGTCTGTTCCTAGTGATCAGGAACAGCGATCTCTCTCTTCCTCCTCCTCCAGTCAGTTTTAACCCCTTCCCTGCCAGTGACATTTATACAGTGATCAGTGCATTTTTATAGCACTGATCGCTGTATAAATGTCAATGGTCCCAAACGAGTGTCTGGGCTGTCCGCCGCAATGTCGCAGTGCCACTAAAAATCACTGATCACCGCCATTACTAGTAAAAAAAAAAAATACAAATGCCATAAATCTATCCCCTATTTTGTAGACGCTGAGGCCCAGATTCACGTAGATGGGCGCAAAATTGTGCGGGCGTAACGTATCTCATTTACGTTACGCCGCAGCAAGTTTTTCAGGCAAGAGCTTTATTCACAAAGCACTTGCCTGTAAAGTTGCAGTGGCGTAGCGTAAATCACCCAGCGGAATTCAAATTCGGCGGGTAGAGGGCGTGTTTAATTTAAATGAAGCGCGTCCCTGCGCTGAACGAACTGCGCATGCGCCGTCCCTAAAATATCCCAGTGTGCATTGCTCCAAATGACGTTGCAAGGACGTCATTGGTTTCGACGTGAACGTAAATGACGTCCAGCCCAATTCACGGACGACTTACGCAAACAACGTAAATTTTTAAATTTTCGACGCGGGAACGACGGCCATACTTAACATTGGCTGCACCTCATAGACCCAGGGGCAACTTTACGCCGGGAAAAGCCTAACGTAAACGTCGTAAATTTACTGCGTCGGCCGCGCGTACGTTCGAGAATTCGCGTATCTCGCTAATTTGCATACTCGACACGGAAATCTACGGAAGCGTCACCTAGTGGGCAAAAAAAGTTGCAGTTTAGATCCGACGGCGTAAGAGACTTGTGCCTGACGGATCTAATGAATATCTATGCGTAACTGATTCTAAGAATCAGTCGCATAGATACGACGGCAATACGCAGAGATACGACGGTGTATCTGGAGATGCGCCATCGTATCTCTTGATAATCTGGGCCTATAACTTTTGTGCAAACCAATCACTATACGCTTATTGCGTTTTTTTTTTTTTCCAGATTTTTTTTTTTTTTTCAAAAATATGTAGAAGAATACATATCGGCCTAAACTGATGAAGAAATTTAGAATTTTTTTTTTATGTATTTTTGGGGAATGTTTCTTATAGCAATAAGCTTTCTTGTAATTGATGCGGCTAAGCAGCGGAAGGGCACGTTCAACACCTTCCGCTGCTCCACCCGAGCTCTCCTGTCCCACCGGGATGCCCGAGCGTCCAGCCAGCATGTCCGCCGGCTGGTCAGAGACCCAAACAAAGCCGAATCGGTTTTGATTGTATCTAGTAATCCGGAAGCAATGTTATGACATCACTTCCAGTTTACTGGAGCCTTAAAGGGGTTGTACACCCTCCTGTTTTTTCACCTTAATGCATCCTACGCTGTGTGCATGCTCCCTACCCAGAAAAGCAGAATCCTGTGTATATACCGGATTCTGCGCAGGCGGCCTGCACCGTAGTAGTAAAGCTACAGTGCACAGTCGTTATAGGAGAAAAGCCAAGATTTCTGAACCTCTTTCGAACCTGAGAGATGATTTTCTCCACAATGCCTATAGCTACTGCACAATGTGAGATGTTAGGAATTTAACAACTTGCCGACCGCTGCACGCCAATATGCGTCGGCACAATGGCAGTGGTGGGCAAATGGACGTACCTGTACGTCCCCGTGTGGCGGGCGCCTGCCACGTTCTCCGTGACCATGTCCACAGGACCCGCAAACTCGATGTTCGCCGGCGGCCCGCAATTGTGTCACAGAGCGGCAGAACAGGGAGATGCCTATGTAAACAAGGCATTTCCCTGTTTTGTCTAGTGACAGGACACTGATCTACTGCTCCCTGTCATCATGAGCAGTGATCACTGTCGTGTCACTTGTAGTCCAACCCCCCCCCCCACAGTTCTGATCACTCCCTAGGACACACTTAACCCATTCCTCGCCCCCTAGTGTTTAACCCCTTCCCTGCCAGAGTCATTTACACAGTAAAATCGGTGCATTTTTATAGCACTGATCGCTGTATAAATGACAATGGTCCCAAAATGGTGTCAAAAGTGTTCCATGAGTCCGCTGCAATATCGCAGTCATGATAAAAATCGCAAATTACTAGTAAAAAAAAAAAATGCCATAAATCTATTCCCTATTTTGTAGACGATATAACTTTTGCGCAAACCAATCAATATACGCTTATTGCAATTTAAACTGGCCTAAACTGAGGAAAAAATATTTTTTATATATTTATCGCGGTATAACGCACTCCCGCGTATACCGCGCACCCCTAAAGTGACCCCCAATCCTGTGGGAAAAAAAGTTATTTTTGTACTTACAGTTTTGGTGTCTTGCGCGGCGTCCATCGGCGGCCTCGTCGAGTCCGGCGTCCTTCTGCGGCTTCGGGTGTCCTTCTGCGGCTTCGGTGTCCTGCGGCGGGTCCGGGGTCCTCTTCGGCGGGTCCGGGGTCCTCTTCGGCGGGTCCGGTGTCCTCTTCGGCGGGTCCGGTGTCCTCTTCGGCGGGTCCAGTGTCCTCTTCGGCGGGTCCGGCGTCCTTCTGCGTCGTCCTTGCGTCCTCCCCGCTCGTTTCCTGCGCCGAGTTTTGAATACTGCGCCAGCATATACCGAGCGCAGTACACTCGGGCAGGCTCGGCAACTGTCGCGCTCACGTCCTGTACGTCCAGGATGTGACCGCGGAAGAAGCCGAGACTGGCCGACTATACCCGAGTGTACTGCGCTCGGTATATGTCGGCGCAGTATTCAAAACTCGGCGCGGGTATCGGCGTATATCGCGCACCCACGATTTTGCCCTGATTTTCAGGGCAAAAAAGTGCGCGATATACGCCGATAAATACGGTGTATATATGTGTGTGTGTGTGTGTGTGTGTGTATGTGTGTGTATGTGTGTGTGTGTATATATATATATATATATATATATATATATATATATATAATTATAATATTTTTTATTTTTTTTTGGGGGGGGGGGCAATTTATTATAGCAAAAAGTCAAAAATATTGCCTTTTCCAAAATGTACGCTTTTTTTTTTAAATTTATTTTTTATTATATCGCAAACAATAAAAACCGCAGAGGTGATCAAATACCACCAAAAGAAAGCTCTATTTGTGGGGAAAAAAAATTACATCTATTATTTTTCGGGTACAGCGTCGCACGACCGCGCAATTGTCAGTTAAAGCGACGCAGTGCCAAATTGTAAAAATTGCTCTGGTCAGGAAGGGGGTAAAATCTTCTGGGGCTGAAGCGGTTAAATGCAATATATTAGTGCTTGGCTTTCCATATTGTCTATTTTTGCTTCTAAACTGAAAGCCGTCTCAGAATGTGACAACTTTACTTTCTCTAACAACAATTTTTCTCCCACGCCAGGAGTTCATGGTGAGAAATGATGTGCCATGCGGTACAACTATTGGGCCAATCCTGTCCAGTAAGTTGGGCCTGCGAGTTCTGGACTTGGGCTGTCCTCAGCTGGCGATGCATTCCATAAGAGAGATGTGCTGCACCTCTGGGGTCATGCAGACCACCACTCTGTTCCAGGTAGGTCTGATTGCTCCAGACAGAATCGCCACTAGAGGGCACTGCTGAACCTGCAATTGTCGGTAGTGCAAGGACTGACGTACATATGGAATGTTTTTAAGCTCCGTCATGGGATGGGAGGGTGGGGATATGGTGAATCCTCAAAACAAGATACGACGGCATCTGGGTTAGATCTGACAGGCGTACGTCTTCGTACGCCTTCGGATCTTCGATGCAATTTTTTGACGTCCGCTGGGTGGTGTTCCCGTCGTAATCCACGTCGGGTATGCAAATTAGCTATTTCCGACGATCCACAAACGTACGAGCGGCCGTCGCATTTTTTTACGTCGTTTCCGTTCGCCTTTTTCTGGCGTATAGTTAAAGCTGCTATCTGGTGGCGTACTCAATGTTAAGTATGGCCGTCGTTCCCGCGTATAATTTTGAAAATTTTACGTCGTTTGCGTAAGTCGTCCGTGAATGGGGCTGGACGCCATTTACGTTCACGTCGAAAACAATGACGTCCTTGCGACATCATTTTGAGCAATGCACCCTGGGAGTTTTGACGGACAAGGCATGCGCAGTTCGTTCGGCGTGGGGATGCGCTTCATTTAAATGAAACACGCCCCCTACCAGCCCAATTTGAATTCCGCGTCCTTACGCCGCGAGAGATACACTACGCCGCCGTAACTTACGGCGCAAATTCTTTCAGGATTCAGAGAAAAGAAAAGCAAGTTACAGCGGCGTAGCGTATCTCACATACGCTGCGCCCACGCAGATGTATGTGGATCTGCCCCCGAGTCTCCTCAGACTTTGGTGTCCTGAAGCAATGGCAGCACACCACAATTCAGAATAGTGCATTCCATTTGTTGTGGTACACAAGGACACGTGAGCGCTGGAGCTGTGTTGCCTTTGTGCAATCCATAATGAATGGCACCTCAACATGCCAATGTGTGCAGGTTACCACCAAGCTCTGCCCTGGAAAGGTTGGAATGGGCCCTGCATTAAGAAATGCAGAATTTTCTACATGTTCACTTTTTAACATTAATCCTTTTCTTAGTACAAACAACTGGGCTGCCATCTTAGACAACCACTTTTGTTCTCTCTCTCCCCCTTCCCTCTGCGTGTCTCTCTGTCTGTCTCTCTCTCTCTTTCTTTCTTTCTTTCTTTCTTTCTTTCTTTCTTTCTTTCTTTCTCTCTCTCTCTCTCTCTCTCTCTCTCTCTCTCTCTCTCTCTCTCTCTCTCTCTCTCTCTCTCGCGCGCCTTCTCCCCGTCTCTTTCTCTCTTTCTCTCTCTCTCTCTCTCGCCTTCTCCCCGTCTCTTTCTCTCTTTCTCTCTCTCTCTCTCGCCTTCTCCCCGTCTCTTTCTCTCTTTCTCCCCGTCTCTTTCTCTCTTTCTCCCCGTCTCTTTCTCTCTTTCTCCCCGTCTCTTTCTCTCTTTCTCCCCGTCTCTTTCTCTCTTTCTCCCCGTCTCTCTCTTTCTCCCCGTTTCTCTCTCTCTTTCTCCCCGTTTCTCTCTCTCTTTCTCCCCGTTTCTCTCTCTCTTTCTCCCCGTTTCTCTCTCTCTTTCTCCCTGTCTCTCTCTTTTTCTCCTCTTCTCTCTCTTTTTCTCCTCTTCTCTCTCTTTTTCTCCTCTTCTCTCTCTTTTTCTCCCCGTCTCTCTCTCTGTCTCTCTCTGTGTGTCTGTCTCTCTCTCTCTCTCTCTCTCTCTCTCTCTCTCTCTCTCTCTCTCTCTCTCTCTCTTTCTTCCCCTCTCTCTCTCTCTCTCTCTCTCTCTCTCTCTCTTTCTTCCCCGTCTCTCTCTCTCTCTCTCTCTCTCTCTCTCTCTCTCTCTCTCTCTCTCTCTCTCCCCGTCTCTCTCTCTCTCTCTCTCTCTCTCTCTCTCTCTCTCTCCCCGTCTCTCTCTCTCTCTCTCTCTCTTTCTCTCTCTCTCTCTCTCTCTTTCTCCCCGTCTCTCCCTTTCTCTCTCTCTCCCCGTCTCTCTTCACTTTTTAACATTAATCCTTTTCTTAGTACAAACAACTGGGCTGCCATCTTAGACAACCACTTTTGTTCTCTCTCTCCCCCTTCCCTCTGCGTGTGTGTGTCTGTCTCTCTCTCTCTCTCTCTCTCTCTCTCTCTCTCTCTCTCTCTCTCTCTCTCTCTCTCTCTCTCTCTCTTTCTCTCTTTCTCCCCGTCTCTCCCTTTCTCTCTCTCTTTCTCCCCGTCTCTCCCTTTCTCTCTCTCTCTCTCTCTCTCTCTCCCCGTCTCTCCCTCTCTCTCTCTCTCTCTCTCTCTCTCTCTCTCTCTCCCGTCTCTCTCTCTCTCTCTCTCTCCCCGTCTCTTCTCTTTCTCTCTCTCTCTCTCTCTCTCTCTCTCTCTCTCTTTCTGTTTCTCTCTCTCTCTTTCTGTTTCTCTCTCTCTTTCTGTTTCTCTCGCTTTTCTTTCTTTCCCATTATCCAGGAACCCCGAGTGTGTCATTCTGCCATTGTTAATGTCATTGTTATGATGCTATATGCGATTATAGAAGTTGTATTTAAACATCTGTTTTTTTCCCCCCTAATCTCAGGCTGATTCACAGCTCCAGAGCCATTTAATAAGAGATTTAAATGCATGACGTGCCGCTGCATATTCTCTCTGCATATCCCAGTCACTTCTACCTTAAATCATTGTTTAACCTTTCTGACAATTCCAGCCCTCGTCTTACCGCTCGGAATCTTACAGACTTGGCCTGAGCATTTGACAGATCTCAGCTTTGTCCCATTAATATCTCCCTATTAGTTGGTATGACCTCAGTGCCCTGTGCTAGGAGGGTGACCCCTCGTTCTCCATACCCCTCTCCTGTATATCTGGGGTCGTGATCGGTTTTTGGGTACATTCACATTATTGTGTATTCAAGCGTCTCTTTGCATGTGTGACTCTATTGGGTCGTGTGTATGAGCACTAATTGTGTGCTTGCTGTGGCCTCATTGGCTGTTGCCATGGCAACCTACACTGGCCTTGAAGTCAATGGGTGGTTGCTGTGGAAACAGCAGACATCAGTGGGTTAGACTTGTGGTTGCTATGGTGAAACCGAGACATCTCTAATGAGCAAAGAGGATGTGTAAGCCTATGAAATATTATAATGGTCACCATGGTGACGTGAGCCCACCCCCCACTTGTCTTGTAGTCTGTTATGCCTGTGTGTGTCTGTGAGCGTTCTCTGGTCCTTGTCCTGGTTCTTCCGATGCTCCCCGGCATTTCCTGAGCCAATGTATGTGTCAGGGGCACAAAAATGTCATAAACTTTAACACATTCCAGGCTTAGGCCACCTGTGGAACTACAGATCCCATCATTCCTTGGCAGGAAAAATGGGTGCATGCTGGGACTTGTAGTTCCACACACTGAAATGGAGCCGCCGCCTGCCTGAGATGTCCGTGCTGCATATTGCCCCCTGTAGTTACCTCAGAATCCGAATACAGAATGTGCAATAACAGAACGCAGTCATCCTCCTCCTGAAGGACGAATCGTGACTCTGATAGTTTTATTATGTTATTTGGGCTGACAAAGCCATGTACAGCGAGCTCATGCTAATGTATATGTACCGCGGACAGAGACCCCCTCGGTGCCGGGCCCCATATTGTCTTCAAAATACAATTATCCCAAATGTTTGCTTCCATTTATGTATACTGCGCGGAGTGCGAAGAGTGGCTCTTCTGTTGGATGGAGTTACGTCATTGTGCTCAGAATTATGTTCTTATACAAGAAGTTTAATGTTCCTCACCTCCCTTTCTCCTTCTGTCATTCTCACTATTTCTCTCCCCCTCTTTTCTTACCGATATATTTCCCTCCTTCCCGTATGTTTCTCCTTTCTCTCTCCCTTCCCTATTTCTCTCTCTTCCTCTTTGGTGCTCTTCTACACTTCAGTCCAAATAAGTGTTTCTTTTGTCTCTTTTGTCTCTCGGCTTTTGCCATCGTTCCCTTTTGTACTCTCCCTCCTTCCTTTCCTTGGCACTCTCTTCCTCTTCCCTTAGATCTCTTCCTCTTCCCTTAGCTCTTTTTCTTGCCTTTTGCTCGCTCCTTCTTGCCTTTTGCTCGCTCGCTCCCTTTTCTCTTCTGCTCTCGCCTTCTCCCCTTTTTGTTCTCGCCTTCTCCCCCTTTTGTTCTCGCCTTCTCCCCCTTTTGTTCTCGCCTTCTCCCCCTTTTGTTCTCGCCTTCTCCCCCTTTTGTTCTCGCCTTCTCCCCTTTTTGTTCTCGCCTTCTCCCCTTTTTTCTTCTCGCCTTCTCCCCTTTTTTCTTCTCGCCTTCTCCCCTTTTTTCTTCTCGCCTTCTCCCCTTTTTTCTTCTCGCCTTCTCCCCTTTTTTCTTCTCGCCTTCTCCCCTTTTTTCTTCTCGCCTTCTCCCCTTTTTTCTTCTCGCCTTCTCCCCTTTTTTCTTCTCGCCTTCTCCCCTTTTTTCTTCTCGCCTTCTCCCCTTTTTTCTTCTCGCCTTCTCCCCTTTTTTCTTCTCGCCTTCTCCCCTTTTTTCTTCTCGCCTTCTCCCCTTTTTTCTTCTCGCCTTCTCCCCTTTTTTCTTCTCGCCTTCTCCCCTTTTTTCTTCTCACCTTCTCCCCTTTTTTCTTCTCACCTTCTTTTTCCTTCTTTTCTTTTTTGCTCTTTCCTTCTGTCCTTTGTTCTCTGCACTCTCCTTCGCTTTCCTTTTTCAGTCAGTCCAAATAAGATTTTTTGGCCAAGACCAAATTCTCTCTCCCTTGCTCTTTCCCTTTTGCACCCTCGTTGGCTCCCTTTCCCTTTTGCACGCTCGTTGGCTCCCTTTCCCTTTTGCACGCTCGTTGGCTCCCTTTCCCTTTTGCACGCTCGTTGGCTCCCTTTCCCTTTTGCACGCTCGTTGGCTCCCTTTCCCTTTTGCACGCTCGTTGGCTCCCTTTCCCTTTTGCACGCTCGTTGGCTCCCTTTCCCTTTTGCACGCTCGTTGGCTCCCTTTCCCTTTTGCACGCTCGTTGGCTCCCTTTCCCTTTTGCACTCTTGTTGGCTCCCTTTCCCTTTTGCACTCTTGTTGGCTCCCTTTCCCTTTTGCACTCTCGTTGGCTCCCTTTCCTTTTTGCACTCTCGTTGGCTCCCTTTCCCTTTTGCACTCTCGTTGGCTCCCTTTCCCTTTTGCGCTCTCGTTGGCTCCCTTTCCCTTTTGCACGCTCGTTGGCTCCCTTTCCCTTTTGCACGCTCGTTGGCTCCCTTTCCCTTTTGCACGCTCGTTGGCTCCCTTTCCCTTTTGCACGCTCGTTGGCTCCCTTTCCCTTTTGCACTCTTGTTGGCTCCCTTTCCCTTTTGCACTCTCGTTGGCTCCCTTTCCTTTTTGCACTCTCGTTGGCTCCCTTTCCCTTTTGCACTCTCGTTGGCTCCCTTTCCCTTTTGCGCTCTCGTTGGCTCCCTTTCCCTTTTGCACTCTCGTTGGCTCCCTTTCCCTTTTGCACTCTCGTTGGCTCCCTTTCCCTTTTGCGCTCTCGTTGGCTCCCTTTCCCTTTTGCGCTCTCGTTGGCTCCCTTTCCCTTTTGCGCTCTCGTTGGCTCCCTTTCCCTTTTGCGCTCTCGTTGGCTCCCTTTCCCTTTTGCGCTCTCGTTGGCTCCCTTTCCCTTTTGCGCTCTCGTTGGCTCCCTTTCCCTTTTGCACTCTCGTTGGCTCCCTTTCCCTTTTGCACTCTCGTTGGCTCCCTTTCCCTTTTGCACTCTCGTTGGCTCCCTTTCCCTTTTGCACTCTCGTTGGCTCCCTTTCCCTTTTGCACTCTCGTTGGCTCCCTTTCCCTTTTGCACTCTCGTTGGCTCCCTTTCCCTTTTGCACTCTCGTTGGTTCCCTTTCCCTTTTGCGCTCTTCTTTGCTCCCTTCTTTGCTCTCTTTCCCCTTTGCACTCTTCTTTGCTCCCTTTCCCTTTTGCACTTCTTTTTGCCCCCTTCTTTGCTCTCTTTCCCCTTTGCACTCTTCTTCGCACTCTCCGTTTTTATTTTTTATTTCAATCATTCCATATGCTTTTTTTTTTTTTTTAGGCAGGACCAAATCTTGCATTTTTTTCCTGTTATATATATTTTGTGATTGCAATCTATACTTTTTTTCTTTTTTTTTCTTTTCAGGCATTCTTTGATCAATACCCAGCTGTGAACAACAGTCTGCAGGTGGATTAAATGCTCACCATCCATCCTTTTGTCGGAGCACTTACTCCCTTCTTGCCCGGACCCTTGTTATAATCGTGTGATGGGTGTGGTGTTTGTGCACAAAGAGCTGCCCCTGCCTGTGAAATAAATACGTTTTGTGTAATTCAGACTCTGTTATTTTCCGACCGACTTAACTGTTAAGGGTGTAGATTGAAAGAAAAAAAAAAAGTCTCCCTTTAAGGGTTTACCAAGATATAAAGCCCTCCTGCTGAGTAGTTCAGTTTGTCACCCATCAGTAGCTGTCCTCCCTATTTATTCCCTTGTGTCTGCAATCTGGTGATCCTGGAACACACATGCTGGTGATGCTGGAACATCCAACTTGAAAGGGGTGCTTGATGATAAAAAAAAAAAAAATGCCAGTTATAAAACATTTCTCAAGGTCCCTAATCCGTTTCAGAACTACCCTAAAAGCCTTAATGTAATTAAGTCAAAAAGCAGAGTCAAGTTACATAGCAAAGACCTGATGAAGTAGATTCCTGCTGCCTTCTGCTAATCCGTATATAGAAGTGTCTGCAGGGAATCGCAAGAAATAAGGTCAATTTGGTGAACCTTCCAACACAACTGTTGGGGTTGCTGGAGAGCATTGGGTTACATTCACATGAGTGTCTGGAGGCAGAAGCCGGAAAAAATTCTGCAGATTTTCGACGGTGGTTGTAAATGCTGCCGGCACACATTTTGTGTGACCAATGGCAGCTGTCAGATTTTTACTCAGTACAAATCAATGGCCAGTGGTGGTAGGCCAATTAGGGGTGCAGGGGAGCTGCCCCCCCCCCCCCAAGTTCATAGAACAATTTATTTTTAAATTAATGATAATATGACTAACATTTTAACATCTTATAGGTAGATTCAGTGAGAGTTAGGCCGACTTATCAGTAGATAAGTCGGCCTAACTCAGAATCTACGCCGACCTATGTTTAAGCGTATGCTCAAACAGAGATACGCTTAAACATATCTAAGATAGGACGGCTTGCGCCGTCCTATCTTAGGTTGCAATATTTTGGATGGCCGCTAGGTGGCGCTTCCATTGCGGCCGGCGTACAATATGTAAATGAGTTTATACGCCAATTCACGAACGTACGCCCGGCCGCCGCAGTCGATTTTCGCAGTTTCCGTAGCGCATTACAGGCCTAAAGTTATTCCACCTATGAGGTGGAATAACAATGTTAAAGTATGGCCGCCGTTCCCGCCGCGAGATTCGAATTTTTTACGTCGTTTGCGTAAGTCGTCCGCGAATTGGGATTTACGCCGTTTACGTCCATGTCCAAATCAATAGGCCAGTGCGGCGTACGTAACCGCAATGCACACTGGGAAATGTAGTCGCGCGGCGCATGCGCAGTGAAAAAAAACGTCAAAAACGTGAGGTCAAGCCTCATTACCATCAAACACGCCCCCCTCCAAGTCATTTGAATTCGGCGCCCTTACGCCAGCCCGCTTTAGGCTACGCCGCCGTATATTAGCAGGCAAGTATATTGAGAATCATTACTAGCCTAGCTAATTTACGGCGGCGTAGCCTAAACAGGCTAAGCTGCGCCGCCGCAAAGTTAAGCCCATCTCTTTGAATCTACCTATATGTCTGTGCAGTGCACTGTGCGGGGCACCGGACTAATAGATGTCTATTAGGTCTGCCTATTTTTACCAAGCACCTGATTAGAGAATGAGGCTCTAATTGGCTTGTTTTACATTGTCCTTTAGGGCGCAAAGCACTGCGCCCCAAACCCTCCCACTTTTTTGATTTTACCAATTCAAAATTCATGTCACTTAAAGGGGTTGTAAAGGTTTGTTTTTTTTATTTTCTAAATAGGTTAGTTTAAGCTAGTGCATTGTTGGTTCACTTACCTTTCCCCTCAATTTCCCTTCTAAATATTTTTTTTCTTTGTTTTCTTTGTCTGAATTTCTCACTTCCTGTTCCTCCTCAGTAAGCTGTTCTAAATGACTTTCCACCGCTCAGATGATGGTGGAAAGCTTACTGAGGAGAAACAGGAAGTGAGAAATTCAAACAAAGAAAAAAAACATTTAGAAGGGAAATCGAAGTAAAAGATAAGTAAACCAACAATGCACTAGCTTAAAGAAACCAATTTAGAGAATAAAAGACGAACCTTTACAACCCCTATAGAGGACCACTAAAGGAAAAAAGATTTTTTGCTGAAATGACTGTTTACAGGGTATAGAGACATAAAAGTTAACTGATTCCTTTTAAAAATTGTTTAAATTCAATCATATAATGTGCCTGCAGTTTCACTTTCGTTTTTAAACTGGTTTCATGTTCCTGTGAACTAGAGAGACACACAGAACAAAAACAAACAAATCCAGGGCAGTGTTTTGTTTTTAAAATGAATCTGATTGGTTCTGTTAAGTTTTAGACACACAGTAATGACAGCTTAGACCACCGTGAAAAGCTCCCAGTACTGTGGTTATAAGGAGCCAGACAAGCAGGAAGTGTGGAGATCAGAGCAGAATTACAGCAACTTCAAAGCAAAAACGAACAATAAGGACATGAAACCAGTACTGCAGTAAGGTAAAGGAAGCTATTTAGCTAAAATAAAAAAATTCCTTTCGTGATCCTTGAAGCCTGGTACACACGATCAGATTTTCTGCGGACAAAGCGTAGGACTTTTTTCCGAACAACGTTGGCCAGGAACTTGTATTGCATACAAACGGCAAGGAATTGTCGGCCAACAAACGCAAAACGCCGTGTTTTTTTTCAGCTCTTTAGCGCCACCCTTTGGGCAACGTCTGCTAATGTTGTGTTATGGTGAGCATGCGTGTTTGTACTTTGGAGTTTTGTCCGAAGGACTTTTGTGTACACACGATCGTATAATCCGACAACACACATTTGTTGGCGGAAAATTTTAAAGCGTGCTATCCCACATTTGTTGTTGAAAAATCCGAAAAACAATTGTCCAATGGAGCGTGTAAATTGTCGGATTTTCCCACAACAGCCTGTCATCGCACAATTCCAATCAGATAATCCGATCGTGTGTACGAGTCTTAGCGGTTTCCGGCTTCTCATCCTGGCCAATCAGGAGGCTGAAGATTTGGAACACGGAAGCCGCCGGGTATTGGGGGAGCCTTAACAGCCCAGGCTTGAGCACAGGTTCACACTGGGTACGATTTGGTACGATTTGAGATGTGATTTCACATGTCAAATCGCATCTCAAATCGGCGGCATTTGCCGGAAATTGTCGGCAATGGCACTGTCCTAATTGGTGCGACGCCGCATCTGCGGCGCTGCACCGATTTCAAAAAGTAGTTCCTGTGCTACTTTTTGCGATTTCGGGCCGCGATTTACATTGAACACTGCACAGATGTCTCTTAAATCGCGGCCGAAATCGCGGCAAAATCGCTGCCGCGAAATCGTGGTAGAATCACGAATTTACCGCGATTTTGAATTCGCAGCAGTGTGAACCTAGCCAAAGGCTGCTTTTGCAGGTAGGGACCTGGAAGGGTTTGTTTGCGCTCCCCCCAATAAATGTTTATCACCAGCCGCCACTGGTGCCACCGATGTTTGCATGTAACCTCTCATGGTTACATGATTCATGATTCCAAACCCGAACTGTCCTGGTGAATCCTGGACAGGTGACAACCCCAGTCCTCAATGCAGGTGTTTGCCTCAGGTGACCATTTGTGCTTAGTCTGTGAAATGAGAGGGAGGCATGATGGAAACAAAGGTTGTCTATTACAAAGAACCCATCAACCAGCAATGGATTAAGGCAGAATGAGGCCCATAGACAAGACAGCAGCTATACAAATGCACTGATTACTGTGTAAATGACACTGGCAGGGAAGGGGTTAAACACTAGGGGGGCGATAAAGGGATTAAAGGGGTTGTAAAGGTAAATGTTTTTTCACCTTCATGCATCCTATGGTAGGGCCCCCCCCGAACCCCCGTTTTACTTACCTGACCCCTCGAAAGTCCCGCGCGCGTCCACGTGATCCTCTTCGGTTACCAGCCTGGCCGTTGATTGGCTAGGCTGGACGGATTGATAGCAGCGCATCCATTGGCTGGCGCTGCTGTCAATCACAGCAGATGACGCGGCGCGCCGGGGGGCGGGGCCGAGTGATACAGTCGGTGGCTATGCCCGCCGCTGTATCACGGGAGTGCGCTCGCAAAAGCTTTCCACCTTGCGAGCTCGCATGAAGGTAGAAAGCTTTTGCGAGGAGGAGCTGAGCAGCCGCCGAGGGACCCCAGAAGACTGGATTAGGGGACACTCTGTGCAAAACGAACTGCACAGTGGAGGGAAGTATAACATGTTTGTTATTTTTAAACAAAAACATTTTTGCCTTTAGTGACCCTTTAAGTGTGTCCTAGGGAGTGAATCTAATTGTGGGGGGATGGTCGACAAGTGACACAACAGTGATCACTGCTCCCCATGACAGGGAGCCGTAGATCAGTGTCCTGTCACTAGGCAGAACAGGGAAATGCCTTGTTTACATTCTGGGCACCCCCAGGACACTCTGATCAGCGCTCTCTGCCATTGGCTGAGGGTGTTGATTGGGTTTTGATTGGCTGCTGGTTTTCCAGCATGCACATCCGGCAGAAGCTGGCCAGACCAACATCCACATGGGCAGAATGTCAGACTTCTTTATTTTTTGACCGCCAAAAGTCTCCCAACATTCTGACATATCTATGGGGCTTTAGTGTCTGCTGCTTCCTTCCTCTGCTATCAGCATAAGTCACTTCTGACAAGTTTTTCTGACACCAAGAGAAAAAGGGTGACAGAGGAGGGACCTCCAGCTGATTGACAGCCTCAGCTCTCTTCCTTTGCATTGTGTGAAAGGGAGGGGGGGGGGTGTTTCTTCCCTCCAATCAGCTCTCGGAGTTCTCACTGAGCTCTGCAGTGTGTACGTTTAGATTTATGACCCATTTTTTTCCTGACAGCTCAGACAAGCTTTATAAATTCAACATTTTAAACAGATGTAGAGAAGAGAAGAACACAGATCTTCTGTGGTCTTCTCTTCTCTACATCTGTTCAAAATGTGGAGTTTATAAAGCTTGTCTGAGCTGTCAGAAAAAAAGGGGTTTGGAAACCTGAAGCGGTACAACTTATGTAGGGAGATTTGTTTTGTCTCTGTGTATCACCTGAGGCTGTTCACTTCACTGGGTATATGAAAAGGTATATGTAGAACCCAGTGGCGGTGCGTCCATAAAGGGCGCAGGAGCACCGCCCCCTCTCTCATGTCACCTCTCTCACAATAGATAGATTCATGCAATTCATGAACCTATCTATTGTCGCCGCTGCCGCCTCCTATTCAGGTGTCCGGCCCCTGAATAGGCATCCGAATAACAGCGGCAGGGGTGTTTTTGGAAGCGCCTGATTAGAGCCGTGGGCTCTAATAGGCTTCCAAATTGGTAAACAGCGGTCGCAATGCTGGGCATTCGCTGTTTACTGAGTGTTGTGTTAGGGAAGCGAATAAATCGCTAACACTAACCTGCCTCTCATCCAATCAGGTGCTCTGGTCTGGTTACCCTGTCACCTGATTGGCTGAAGCGACAGGCACTGTGATTGGACGCCTATCAGGCCTCCAATCATAGCAGAGGACGGGAGAAGACATGAGGACTTGGAGCATTGATGGGCAATTGATGGGGCACACTGGCGGCAATTGATGGGGCACACTGGCGGCAATTGATGGGGCACACTGGCGGCAATTGATGGGGCACACTGGCGGCAATTGATGGGGCACACTGGCGGCAATTGATGGGGCACACTGGCGGCAATTGATGGGCACACTGGTAGCAATGGATGGAGCACACTGGCAGAAATTGATCGGGCACAGTGGCGGCAATTAATGGGGCACACTGGCGGAAATTGATGGGGTACAGTGGCGGAAATTGATGGGGTACAGTGGCGGCAATTGATGGGTACAGTAGCTGCTTTTGATGGCACAGTGGCGGCAATTTATGGGCACAGTGCCTGTGCTTGATGTTTTTTTTTTTTCAGTTTGTTTGTTTGCCCCCCCCCCCCCCCCCCCCCCCGCAAAAATGTTGAGCACCACCCGCCACTGGTAGAACCACTTCACTATAAATATTTTGTGATTGGGTTTACCTCCCCTTTTTTTAGTAGTTATATAAATTTTTATTATTTGTTAATCATAATTATTTTATTTAATTAATAATATTAATAATTAATATTTAATCTTTTAAGGCCCCTTTCACATGTCCTGTCAGTTTCTTTTTCCACTCCGTCGGCTCAGACGCACTGTTGATTCACAGGAATGCCAATGCAGGGGGGGGGGCTGTTTAGAATTTCACTGCAAGGATGAAATGGTAATTCCTTCCAGGATCCAAAATTAGATTTTTTTTCCTCCCCGGACCAATTTCCTGCTGGTCTCCTGCCAGATGAATGACGTCAGCAGTTGTAGATCCATATCTCCAAGCGCTCAGACACAGCCGATTGCACAGATCCCTACTACAGTGGTGTGAAAGGCAAGATTAACCTGTGCATGGCTTTACAGACTACAGGTGTATAGATAGGGAGGTCTGGGGCCGCCTTTGTCTGATTAAAGCGTTTGTTACTCCAACACTTCATATTCCTGATATGTGGCTGCTGTACCATGTACTTGTATGAGGAAGTCTCATGTTGTTTTTGCATTGCTTCCTTTATGTGAAATCCCTGGTGTTCCTGCCAGTCCCTCTGCTTTACTATACAAAAACTGACCACGCTAAGCAGGAGGGCACACCATGGTCAGTTCTCTAGTTATGCTGGGAACTCGATGTACTCTCCTCCAATGATCAGACTTGTCCTGACACACGCCCCCGCTGCATAGCCATTCACTGGGAAGCTGAAGAATGTGCTTCTCCTCCCCCAGCTCTCATGCAGCTGAGAACAGAGGGAATGTGATCACTTAAAAAAGAGAAAAAAAAGTATCTATAATGTTTTTTTATATCTACACAAAAATGTTTTGCCTTTAATTTCTATTTTAAAGTGAATGGGTTGTTTTACAAGGTGATCGTTTACAACCGCATTAACCTCCCTGGCGGTATGATTCTGTCTGGAATTACGTACCAAAAGCGGTACAATTATTTTGCAAGGAAATTTGGCGTTTTATACTGTAGGTCTGTAATTCTTAGAAATAACTCACTTAAATCTGACCAAGCAAGAGTCTTGTAGGCATCCCGGGTATGATTTTTTTTTTAAAACAAAATTATAAATTATAATATAATAAATAATTATAAATAATTATAACAAATAATAATATAATTATAATAAAAATTATTCAATAATGTAATCAACTCAAAATCACTGAAATTGACAGAATTGTCAGAAGAATTGTCGCTGTCATTACTTTTATTTTTTTATGACGAATTTCCCCACAAATCGCTATCGCTCAATTCTGCAAGTGATTATAATTTATTATCGCTGTTTTCTAGCTGATCTAAAACCACTTTTGACATAAAGGGACACTTTTGGTTGCTATGGACAATCTCCAGTTTGCAGGCAGAAAGAACAGTTTTTATTTTTATAAAAGTACATGTAGGGCACTGGGCAGACCACTAGGGACAAGGGGGGGTGTATTTTTTACATACAGTACTGTAATCTATAAGATTACAGTATACTGTATGTAATGTGTTTGTTTACTTTTTTGAATTTGGCGCCGTTCTCCGCTCCCGTGCGTCGTAACGTCGCAGGGAACGGAGATCGCGGCACACGGGGAGACTGTGAATCGAGCGAGGAGGTCCCGCTCGCTCACACAGCGGGATGGCATCACTGGATCCAGGGACAAGGTAAGTAACTTGCCTGTGGATCCAGCGAAAGGTAAGCCGCGCCGCTGCACGTCCAGCCTGAGCGTGACTCAGGGATACCGATCTTAACATGAAAAACCAACCCCGAGTCACGCTCGGGTTTATCGCCAAGGGGGTTAACAAATTCACCTCCCTGAGTTAAAGCAGAACTAATGGCACTGTGTCCATCAGTGCAGCCTCATCAGTGCCTCGCCCTAGGTGCCGCCTCATCAGTGCCTCGCCCTAAGTTCCCCTCATCAATGCCCACCAGTGCCGCTTCATAAGTGCCTTGCTCTCAGTGCCGTCTCATCAGTGCCTCACTCTCAGTGCCCACCAGTGCCTCCTCATCAGCGCATAGCAGTGCAGCCTCATCAGTGCAGCCTCATTAATGCCCACCAGTGCAGCTTCATCAGTGTCCCAAAAGTGCAGCCTCATCAGTGCCTCGCCCTAGGTACTGCCTCATCAGTGCTTAGCCCTAAGTCCCCCTCATCAATTCCCATCAGTGCCTTGCTATCAGTGCCTCACTCTCAGTGCCCACCAGTGCCTCCTCAGTGCCCATCAGCGCATAGCAGTGCAGCCTCAATAATACCCACCAGTGCAGCCTAATCAGTGCAGCTTCATAAGTGTCCCTAAAGTGCAGCCTCATCAGTGCCCAACAGTGCCTCACTCTCAGCGCTCACTAGTGCCTCCTCATCAGTGCCCATCAGCGCATAGCAGTGCAGCCTCATCAATGCCCACCAGTGCAGCCTCATGTGTGCCTTGCCCTCAGTGCCCATCAACGCACAGCATTGTAGCCTCATCAGTGCCTATCTCAACCCAGTGGGGATTAAATACCACCAAAAGAAAGCTTTATTTGTGTGAAAAAAATGATACAAATTTAATTTGGGTAGAGTTTTGCTTGAGCACGCAATTGTCATTCAAAGCGTGACAGCTCTGAAAATTGGCCTGGGCAGGAAGGGGGTGAAAGTTCCCGGGTAAGTAAGTGGTCTTAAAAAGGCTTAAAGTGGAACTATGGGCAAAACTTTTTTTTCTTCATTTTGAATAGATGGCAAAAAAAAAAAATATCTGACAGGTCATAACCCTTCCTTACTCTGTGTCCCATTGCGGAGATTCACCTTCACTTCCTGTCCCATAACCAAACAGGAAGTGATAAGCAATCCCTGCAAATTAAGGGAACTCCTTGAGGACCCCCCTGGTCACTAGAACATGTCTCCCAACTGTCCCTGATTTCGAGGGACTGTCCCCGATTAGGAGCAATGTCCCTCTGTCCCTCATTTGTCCCTCATTTTGGTCTGATTTATATAAAATGCACTTTTAAATTTTTCAAAAAGTGTTTCCCAGAGCTAAACCTTTTTATCCAAATTCTAAATTGCTGCATTTGTAAATTTTAAAAGTCAATATAAAGAAATAGTATTGGTTAAAAAAAAAAGCCCTTGTGGATTTAACTACTTGGGACCCGCGCTATAGTCAATTGACGGCTACAGCGCGGATCCCAAAATCCAAGTGGACGTCAATCGACGTCCGCCCCTTTGGGCGGTCCCCGCGCGTGCTCCAAAACGCGCAGCAGGGAAAATCTGTGTTGGCAGTGTCCCTTGGACACAGCCAATTACAGATCGCCGCGAACGGCCAATCAGAGTGGCCGTTTGCGATGCGATCTGTGCGGCCAATGAGAGATGATCTCATATGTAAACATATGAGATCATCTCTCATTGCCGGCTCACACAGAGACAGCGTCCTGTCTCTGGAGAGGAGACCGATCTGTGTCTCTTGTACATAGGGACACAGATCGGTCACCTCCCCCAGTCACCCCCCCCTCCACCTACAGTTAGAACACTTTATAGGAAACATATTTAACCCCTTCCTCACCCCCTAGTGTTAAAGCGGATCTCCACTCTAAAGTGGAGTCCCGCTGATCGGAACCCTCCCCCCCTCCGGTGTCACATTTGACACCTTTCAGGGGGGAGGGGGGTGCAGATACCTGTCTACAGACAGGTGTCTGCACCCACTTCCGGCCCTACGATACGGGCAAAGGACGGGTTTTTTCCTTCCTTCCCGTCCCCCCCCCCCCGTTGTGTGCTGGGAACACTCGGCTCCCAGCACACAGCGGGAGCCAATCGGCGGGCGCAGCGCGACTCGCGCATGCGCCGTAGGGAACCGGGCAGTGAAGCCGGAGCGCTTCACTTCCTGGTTCCCTAACCGAGGATGGAGGGGGGAGCAGCAGGGTGACGAGCGATCGGCTCGTCATCTGCTGCGATCACCGCTGGACTCCAGGACAGGTAAGTGTCCTTATATTAAAAGTCAGCAGCTGCAGTATTTGTAGCTGCTGGCTTTTAATATATTTTTCCCGTGGCACATCCGCTTTAACCCCTTCAATGCCAGTCACATTTATACAGTAATTATTGCATATTTATAGCACTGATCGCAGTATAAATGTGAATGGCGCCAAAAATGTGTCCGATGTGTCCGCCATAACGTCGCAGTCCCAATAAAAATTGCAGATCGCCGCCATTTCTAGTAAAAAAAAAAATAATAAAAAATAATAATTCTGTCCCCTATTTTGTAAGCGCTATAACTTTTGCGCAAACCAGTCGCTTATTTACCAAAAATATGTAGAAGAATACGTATCGGCCTAAACTGAGAAAAAAAATGTGTTTTTTTTTTTTTAAATTGGGATATTTATTATAGCAACAAGTAAAAAATATTGTATTTTTTTCAAAATTGTCGCACTTTTTTGTTTATAGCGCAAAGAATAAAAACCGCACAGGCGATCAAATGCCACCAAAAGAAAGCTCTACTTGTGGGGAAAAAAGGACGTCAAGTTTGTTTTGGAGCCACGTCGCACGACCGCGCAATTGTTAGTTAAAGCGACGCAGTGCCGAAAGCTGAAATTTCACCTGGGCAGGAGGGGGGTATATGTGGCCAGTAAGCAAGTGGTTAATTAACCTTCTTTTTTTGTTAATTCTCCTTTAAGTGGGTGTGCCAGGGGGCGTGTCCTATGCCTACATACATTTTCTAGTAGGTGTCCCTCATTCCCATCTCAAAATGTTGGGAGGTGTGGCATTGGAAGACTTCCCCTCTATTACTTTTCTGGGGACAACCCAACATTTGGTATTTTCTTTCACTTTCATTTTCAATGATAATGGTAAACGGGACAAATAAAGAGGAGAGACAGACCGCAATAAAAACTGACAGGTGTTCCACTCCATCCAAAACGGAAAAAATTAAAATAAATTGCCTTAAGTTAAACTTTAAAGTGCTTCAGCAAGCAGCCGCGTCGCTCGGGAGCCGGGGCGCGTGGCGGGTGGCCGTGATGTCCGCCGGGCACCCATGATAGCCCGTTAACACAGCAGGACCGTGGATCTATGTGTGTAAACATACAGATCCATGTCCCGTCAGGTGAGAGGAGACCGATGTGTGTTCCCAGTACAGAGGAACACCGATCGCTCACCTCCCCTTGTGAGTCCCCTCCCCCTACAGTTAGAATCACTCCCTACGTAACACATTTACCCCCTAATGTTAATCCCTTCCCTACCAGTCACATGTATACAGTAATCGGAGCATTTTTGTAGCACTGATCGCTGTATAAATGCCAATGGTCCCAAAATAGTGTCAAAAGTGTCCGAAGTGTCCGCCGCAATGTCGCAGTCACAATAAAAATCGCAGATCGCAGATCGCCTAAGAATATGCATGCATCATACATACTAGGGGGAGTACAACTGGGGGGATCTGTAGTGGAGAAAGATCTGGGGGTTTTGGTTGATCATAAGCTCAATAATGGCATGCAATGCCAAGCTGCGGTTTCCAAAGCGAACAAAGTCCTTTCTTGTATTAAGAGAGGTATGGACTCCAGAGACAGAGATATAATTTTGCCCCTGTACAAATCATTAGTAAGACCTCATCTGGAATATGCAGTTCAGTTTTGGGCACCAGTTCTCAAAAAGGACATCGGAGAACTGGAGAAAGTGCAGAGAAGGGCAACCAAACTGATAAGAGGCATGGAGGAGCTCAGCTATGAGGAAAGATTAGAAGAACGGAATTTATTCACTCTTGAGAAGAGGAGAATAAGGGGGGATATGATCAACATGTACAAATATATAAGAGGTCCATACAGTGAACTTGGTGTTGAGTTATTCACTTTACGGTCAACACTGAGGACAAGGGGGCACTCTTTACGTCTAGAGGAAAAGAGATTTCACCTCCAAATACGGAAAGGTTTCTTCACAGTAAGAGCTGTGAAAATGTGGAACAGACTCCCTCCAGAGGTGGTTCTGGCCAGCTCAGTAGATTGCTTTAAGAAGGGCCTGGATTCTTTCCTAAATGTACAGAATATAACTTGAGTACTAAGATTTGTAGGTAAAGTTGATCCAGGGAAAATCCGATTGCCTCTCGGGGGATCAGGAAGGAATTTTTTCCCCTGCTGTAGCAAATTGGATCATGCTCTGCTGGGGTTTTTTGCCTTCCTCTGGATCAACTGTGGGAATGGAGTTGGGTGTATAGGATTTTACTGTGTTTTTTATTTTTGTTTTTTTATTTTTTGTGGTTGAACTGGATGGACTTGTGTCTTTTTTCAACCTGACTAACTATGTAACTATGTAACTATGTAACATTACTGGTAAAAAAATAATAATAATATAAATGGCATAAATATATCCCACATTTTGTAAACGCTAGAACTTTTGCGCATACCGATCAATATATGCTTATTGCGATTTTTTTTTTAATCAAAAATATGTAGAATACATGTCGGCCTAAACTGGAGAAAAATATATATATATTTTTTTTTAAATTGAGATATTTATTGTAGCAAAAAGTACAAATTTAGCAAGATTCACGTAGAGATATGACGCGTATCATTAACTCCGAATCTGCGCCGTTGTATATTTAAGTGTATTCTCAAATTGAGATACGCTTAAATGTACGACCATCAGCGCCAACGTATCTTAGCTGTCTATTTACGCCAGCCGCTAGGGGCGTGTATGCTGATTTACGCCTAGAATGCGTAAATCAGCGAGATATGCCTATTCACGAACGTACGTTTACCCGTCGCAGTAAAGATACGCCGTTTACGTAAGGCGTTTTCAGGTGTAAAGATAAACCACCAAAAAGATGGCGCAGCCAATGTTAAGTATGGACGTCGGAACCGTGTGAAATTTTTTAATTTTTACGTTGTTTGCGTAAGTCGTCCGTGAATGGGGCTGGGCATAATTTACGTTCACGTCCAAACCAATGAGTCTTTGCGGCATAATTTGCAGCATGCGCACTGGGATACGTCCACGGACGGCGCATGCGCCATTCGTTCAAGACGTCATTTACGTGGGGTCATGCTTTATTTACATAAAACACGCCCACCTCTTCACAATTTGAATTAGGCGCGCTTACGCCGGCACATTTACGCTACGCCGCCATAACTTAGGACGCAAGTGCTTTGTGAATACAGCACTTGCCTCTCTAACTTACGGCGGCGTAACGTAAATTACATACGCTACGCCCGCACAACTTTATGCCGCCATACCTGAATCTGGCCAATTGTGTTTTTTTCAAACTTGTCGCTCTTCTTTTGTTTATAGCGCAAAAAATAAAAACCGCAGAGGTGATCAAATACCACCAAAAGAAAGCTCTATTTGTGGGGAAAAAAGGACGTCAATTGTGTTTGGGAGCCACGTCGCACGACCACGCAATTGTCAGTTAAAGTGACGCAGTGCCGAATCGCAAAAAGTACTCTGGTCTTTGACCAGCAATATGGTCCGGGGCTTAAGTGGTTAAGTGATCTTCAGGCCTAAAATTATTTTTTAAATGTCTGCATCAAATATAAAATGTCTCTGGCAGTGTAGGGGTTAAGGGTTAGTTTTTGGGTTTGGGGAGGGGAAGGGTTAAGTGTTAGAGCCCCATTACGAGTTGGCCATAGGTCAGAGGTTAGGTACATTTAGGAACAAGTCTTTTATTTGGACTCATTGTAATCAGCTCTGAAATCTAATGTACCAGATAAATTCAGCATTTTTCATTTCGCAGCAAAACCGGAGTTTCCTTTTTTCTTTAATGGTTTTGGGTCGTCTGCTTCCAAGCGGCGCACACATCTGTTTAATGCAGCCCCTCCAGCTACTGCCATTATCTCCTGCAAATTCTGTTTGTTAATATGGATGAAATGTCACCCAGTTCCCAGAATTATACCCTAGAGGACGGGCTGTCATAACTGCCGCCTCTCCAGGCCCCGGCGTGCCATACAACAGGAGCGAATATCATTCATTGGAAAGCACTCATCCACCATTAGCTACCCTGCAGATATCTCTGTGCGTCCTCACAGCTCTGCGGACCAATGAGAATTAGGACAAAAATATGTGTTGTTGGCTGTAGTCAGGGCCGCCATCAGGGGGGTACAGGCAGTACACCTGTAAGGGGCCCGGAGGTCCCCAGGGGTCCGGATGGCAACCCCCTTTATAAAATATATATATATATATATATATATATATATATATATATATATATATATTTTTTTTTTTTTTTTATTTAGGGGTCCGGAGGCCCACAGGGCCCCAGATGGCAACCCCCCTTTTTTTATTTATTTTTTATAAAAAAATATATATATTTTTATTTTATTTTTTATTAAAGGGCCAATTTTTTTTTTTTTTTTTTAGAGGTCCCCAGGGGCCCGGAGGTCCCCAGGGCCCCAGATGGCAACCCCCCCCCTTTTTTTTTAATAAAAATATATATATATTTTAATATATTTTAATTTTATTTTTTATTAAAGGGACAATTTTTTTAATTTTATTTTTTAGAGGTCCGGGGGTCCCCAGGGGCCCGGAGGACCCCAGGGGCCTCGGATGGCAACACCCCTTTTTTTTATTTATTTTTAATAAAAAAATATATATTTTTTTAATATATTTTTATTTTATTTTTTATTAAAGAGACAATTTTTTTTTGTATTATTATTATTATTATTATTATTAAAGGGCTCAGAGGTCCCCAGGGCCTCATGTGGCAAACCCCCTTTTTTTATTTTTTTATACATTTTTATTTTTTTATATATTTTTTTTTATTAAAGGGCCCAGAGGTCCCCAGGGCTCTTGATGGCAACCCCCCCCCCCTTTTTTTCTTTTTATAAATGTTTATTTTTACATATTTATATATCTTTTCTTTTTTTCTTTTTATTAAAGGGCCCAGAGGTCCCCAGGGCCCCTGATGGCCACCCCCTTTTATTATATATATTTTCCTTTATTTCCCCCCGCTTCTTAATCTCAGGCGGCAGCGCCCCCCCCGGTTCTCTGCTCCAGGAGGGCCCATGCCTGAAGCTGTGTAAGGGGCCCCATAATTCCTGATGGAGTGCCAGAGAACCGCCACCGATAGGCATAGCTCCCCCCTTTTCCGGATTTCGAGGGACTGTCCCTGATTTGGAGCAATGTCCCTCTGTCCCTCTTTCCTCCTCATTTGTCCCTCATTTTGGTCTGATCCATATAGATGTATATAAAATTAACTTTTTATCCATCAAAAAATGTTTCCCAGCGCTAAGCCTTTCATCTGATTTCTAAATTGTTGCATTTGTAAATTCCAAAAGCCAATATAAAGGAATAGTAGTGGTAAAAAGAAAGCACTTGTGGGTTTACCCAATCTTGTTTATTTTTTTTTGTACAATTCTCCTTAAAGAGGGCGTGGCAAGGGGTGTGTCCTATGCCTGCATACTTTTGCTAATAGGTGTCCCTCATTCGCAATTCAAAAAGTTGGGAGGTATGGATATGCGGATGAACAATTTCTACCCCGTTATATGCTGCCCACTCACTCACCCCTTGGCAGTCAGCACCTCTCATCCAGATGTATCTGATGCCGCGTACACACGATCGGTCAAACCGATGAGAACGGTCTGATGGACCGTTTTCATCGGACCAAACCGATCGTGTGTGGGCCCCATCGGTTATTTATCCATAGGTTAAAAAAAAACAATCTTGTTTTAAATTTAACCAATGGATACCTAAACGATCGTTAGTAGGCACGTCCATCGGTTAAAAATCTAGGCATGCTCAGAATCAAGTCGATGCATGCTTGGAAGCAGGGCCGCCATAAGGGGGGTACAGGCAGTGCACCTGTAAGGGGCCCGGATCGCAACCCCCGGAGGTCCCCAGGGCCCTTTTTTAAAAAGGGGGGTTATATATATTTTTTCATTTTTTTTTCTTTTTATTAACCACTTGCTTACTGGTCACATATACCCCCCTCCTGCCCAGGTGAAATTTCAGCTTTCGGCACTGCGTTGATTTAAAGTGGTTGTAAACCCACTATTTGGACTTTTACCTACAGGTAAGCCTACAACAAGGCTTACCTGTAGGTAAGGAGAATATCTCCTAAACCTGCACGGTTTAGGAGATATTACCCCCGCAATGCGGGCGGCGCATGCGCAGGGGGACTCCACGGCTGAAGGACCGGCATCGCCGGACCCTGCTGATTTTAAATCTCCCGCGCGCACGCGCGGGAGTGACGTCATCGCCGCTCCAGCCAATCACAGCGCTGGAGCGGCGATACCCGGAAGACACGCCGGAGCAAGATGACATCCTGCTCGGCGTGGACCAGGTAAGTGGTACACACCTCGTTCCGAGGTAAGTATTTCATAATAGGCTAGTATGCGATGCATACTAGCCTATTATGCCTTTTGCATTGCAGGTTTGGGGGAAAAAAAAAAAAGTTTATGCGGTTTACAACCGCTTTAACTAACAATTGCGCGGTCGTGCGACGTGGCTCCCAAACAAAATTGACGTCCTTTTTTCCCCACAAATAGAGCTTTCTTTTGGTGGTATTTGATCGCCTGTGCGGTTTTTATTTTTTGCGCTATAAACAAAAAAGTGCGTCAATTTTGAAAAAAATACAATATTTTTTACTTGTTGCTATAATAAATATCCCAATTTAAAAAAAAAAAAACACATTTTTTTTCTCAGTTTAGGCCGATATTCTTCTACATATTTTTGGTAAAAAAAAAAAATCGCAATAAGCGACTGGTTTGCGCAAAAGTTATAGCGCCTACAAAATAGGGGACAGAATTATTATTTTTTTATTATTTTTTTTTTTTACTAGAAATGGCGGCGATCTGCGATTTTTATTGGGACTGCGACGTTATGGCAGACACATCGGACACTTTTGACACATTTTTGGCGCCATTCACATTTATACTGCGATCAGTGCTATAAATATGCACTAATAACAGTATAAATGTGACTGGCATTGAAGGGGTTAACACTAGGGGGTGAGGAGGGGGTTAAATGTATTCCCTGCATTGTGTTCTAACTGTAGGTGGAGGGGGGTGACCGATCTGTGTCCCTATGTACAAGGGACACAGATCGGTCTCCTCTCCAGAGACAGGACGCTGTCTCTGTGTAAAACGGCAATGAGAGATGATCTCATATGTTTACATATGAGATCATCTCTCATTGGCCGCACAGATCGCATCGCAAACGGCAACTCTGATTGGCCGTTCGCGGCGATCTGTAATTGGCTGTGTCCAAGGGACACGGCCAACACAGAGTTTCCCCCGCTGCGCGCTCTGGAGCGTGCGCGGGGAACGCGCAAAGGGTCGGACGTCAATTGACGTCCAGTTGGATTTTCAGGTCCGCGCTGTAGCCGTCATTCGGCTATAGCGCGGGTCTGGAGTGGTTAAAGGGCCCAGAGGTCCCCAGGGCCCCGGCTGGCTACCCCCCTTTTTTTATATATATATTTTCCTTTATCTTTTTTTTTTTTTTTTTTGTAAAGGGCCACCCCCACCGCTACTCAATTTGCGGCAGCACACACCCCCCCCCCCCCGGTTCTCTTCTCCAGGGGGCCCCCATGCCTGAAGCTGTGTAAGGGGCCCCATAATTCCTGATGGCGGCCATGCTTGGAAGCATTGAACTTTGTTTTCTTCAGCACGTCGTTGTGTTTTACGTCACCGCATTTTTTTTTTTAACCTATGGTGTGTAGGCGGTTAACCGATGAAAACGGTCCATCAGACCATTCTCATCGGATGGACCAATCGTGTGTACGCGGCATGAGGCTGCTGGACTTCACATTTCCCCTCCCCACTTTCCTTTTCTAAGGCGCAGCGCCAGGGATTGGAGTGTGGGCAGACACACAGAGGGGTAGGGGGACGGGTGGAAGAGGTGCAGATCGATCCCTCTCTCCTCTCCCGTGTGTGTGAGAATTGTTAGTGTTGGCGTTGGGCAGTGTGAAAGCGTGTGTAATGCACACTCTCGGCTTACACAACCGCAACCAGCAACCCTGCCGCGAAGCCATAGTCCGGTCTGAAAAATGTGTCCGGGTTTCAGGCAGTCTGAAAACTATGGGGTAGATTCACAGAGGAGATACGACGGCGTATCTCCAGATACGCCGTCGTATCTCTGAGTCTGGCCGGTCGTATCTATGCGCCTGATTTATAGAATCAGTTACGCATAGATTTGTATTAGATCTGACCGGCGTAAGTCTCTTACGCCGTTGGATCTTAACTGCATATTTACGCTGGCCGCTAGGGGCGCGTACGCTGATTTACGCCTAGAATATGTAAATCAGCTAGATACGCGAATTCACAAACGTACGCCCGGCCGACGCAGTACAGTTACGCCGTTTACGTTAGGCTTTTCCCGGCGTATAGTTACCCCTGTTATATGGTGGCATAAGTGCGGCGTAATAATGTTAAGTATGGCCGTCCTTCCCGCGACGAAATTTGAAAAATGTACGTCGTTTGCGTAAGTCGTCCATGAATGGGGCTGGACGTCATTTACGTTCACGTCGAAAACCAATGACGTCCTTGCGGCGTACCTTGGAGCAATGCACACTGGGAAATTCCACGGACGGCGCATGCGCCGTTCGTGTAAAACGTCAATCACGTCGGGTCAGGGTTAATTTACATAACACACGCCCACCTCTTCGCAATTTGAATTAGGCGGGCTTACGCCGGCCTATTTACGCGACGGCGCCGCAACTTTCTTTTAAGAATACGGCACTTGCCTGTAAAAGTTGCGGAGGCGTAACGTAAATAGGATACGTTACGCCCGCATAAAGAAACGCCATTCTACGTGAATCTACCCCTATATCGTTTATTTTATTTATTTATTTATTTTTTTGCTTTTTTTTTCACGAATGTGGAGTTACCCTTTAATGCAATCGTTACCACAATGAAAACGCTATTTTTAGCAATTCTTATCATCCAATCACCAATAATCCTTTATTGGTGTGACCCCATTGACCCGACAATTGATTGTGTTATTGGCCTTTCGATCATTAGTCCTTCCTGAATGCACACGTAGGATGACATCCATCCATAGACCGCCCTCCCATTGGTCCTCACCAGGCTTTATCTGAGAAAAGGTGTGGACTGGAGAGCGTGGAGACGCAGATTTCATCAGTTCAACAAACGTCCCCCCCCAGTCCAGAGACGGAGATCTGCCAGACTAATGAGTGTCATGTGTGGGGGGTGGACATATAGATGATGCAATTACTATGGTTACTAGCAGTGAGTGGGTGTCAGAGGAGCGATCGGAAACGGTTTTATATATATGTATGTATGTATGACTGTACCACCGTTTTACATACAGAGCAGAAAAACTATATTATGTGCCGGATTCCCGATATTCTGGATCCGAACTGAACAGGAACCGAGTCTGCTGATCACCGCAACACCGGATGGCATCTGCCAGGACAACCATTCATTTTCTACACTGACCACCAATGTAAGAGGTCACCTCTACACTGACCACCAATTTAAGGGTCACTTCTACGCTGACCACCAATGTAAGGGGTCACCTTAACGCTGACCACCAATGTAAGGGGTCAGCTCTACACTGACCACCAATGTAAGGGTCACCTCTACACTGACCACCAATTTAAGGGTCACTTCTACGCTGACCACCATTGTAAGAGGTCATTTCAACACTGACCACCAATGTAAGGAATCACCTCTACACTGACCACCAATGTAAATATCACTTCTACACTGACCACCAATGTAAGGGGTCACTTCAACGCTGATCACCAATGTAAGAGGTCACCTCTACACTGACCACCAATGTAAGGGGTCACCTCTACACTGACCACCAATGTAAAGGTCACTTCTACGCTGACCACCAATGTAAATATCACTTCTACACTGACCACCAATTTAAGGGTCACTTCTACGCTGACCACCATTGTAAGAGGTCACCTCTACACTGACCACCAATGTAAGGGATTACCTCTACACTGACACCCAATGTAAAAGTCACTTCTACGCTGACCACCAATGTAAATATCACTTCTACACGGACCACCAATGTAAGGGGTCACTTCTACGCTGACCACCAATGAAGAGGTCACCTCTACACTGACCACCAATGTAAAGGGTCACCTCTACACTGATCACCAATTTAAGGGGTTACTTCAATGCTGACCACCAATGTAAATGGTCACTTCTACGCTGACCACCAATGTAAGGAGTCGCCTCTACGCTGACCACCAACGTAAGGGGTGACTTTTACGCTGACCACCAATGTAAGGGGTCACTTCAATGCTGACCACCAATGTAAGGGGTCATTTCAACAATGACCACAAATATAAGAGGACACTTCTACGCTCACCACCAATGAAAAGGTCACCTCTACACTGACCACCATAGTAAGGGATCACCTTTACACTGACCACCAATGTAAAGGTCACGTCTACGCTGACCACCAATGTAAATATCAGTTCTACACTGACCACCAATGTAAGGGGTCGCCTCTACGTTGACCACCAATGTAAGGGGTCACTTTTACGCTGACCACCAATGTAAGGGGTCACTTCAATGCTGACCACCAATGTCGATGTCTTGTGCGTTCAGAGATGGTATTCTGCATACCTTGGGTGTAATGAGTGGTTATTTGAGTTACTGTTGTCCTTCTATCATCACCTGCCCATTCTCCTCTGACATCAACAAGGCATTTTCCTCTACACAACTGCCGCTCGCTGGATATTTTCTCTTTTTCTGACCATTCTCTGTAAACCCGAGAGATGGTTGTGTGTGAAAATCCCTGTAGATCAGCAGTTTTTTTAAATACTGAGACCAGCCCGTCTGCCACCAACAGCCATCTCACGTTCAAAGCCACTTGCATTGTTCAGACGGAAAAAAAAAATAATATTATTAAAAGTCAGCAGCTACAAATACTGCAGCTGCTGACTTAATATTTGGACACTTACCTGTTCAGGGTGCCTGTGATGTCGGGTCCCGAAGCCGATTTCTCTCTCGGCTCTCGGCCTTGCGGCTTCACTTCCAGGTTCCCTACTGTGACAAAGGGCACAGTGGCGATAATTACAGGGCACAGTGTCGACAAAGGGCACAGTGGCGACAATTGGCACAGTGGTGACAATTAAAGGGCACAGTGGCGACAAAGGGCACAGTGGCGACAATTAAAGGGCAAAGTGGTGACAATTGATGGGCACAGTGGCTGCGTTTGATGGCACGGCACAGTGGTGACAATTGATGGCACAGTGGCTGCAATTGTTTTTTTTTTTTCGTTTGTTTGCGCCCCCCAAAAAATTTAGAGCACCAGCCGCCTCTGCTATGTAATCGGATTCCAAATTTTTTTATCCAAGGGACGCACGGGGGGTGCGTTCCTTGGATAAGACTGACAGGCGTCTCAGCCAATCAGGTTCACCAGTTCTGGTTACCGGTAACCTGATTGGCTGAAGCGCCATTGAGTGCAGGAGAAGTCATCGAGGGACCGTGGAAGGAGGATGGCCGACCCCAGAAAGGTAAGTGCCGGGCGGGGGGGGGGGGGTTTCTGCATTTTACAGGGCACATTGGCGATTATTACAGGGCACAGTGGCAACAATTGGCACAGTGGCGACAATTGGCACAGTGGCGACAATTAAAGGGCACAGTGGCGACAATTAAAGGACACAGTGGTGACAATTGGCACAGTGGCGACAATTAAAGGGCACAGTGGCGACAATTAAAGGGCACAGTGGTGACAAAGGGCACAGTGGCGACAATTAAAGGGCACAGTGGCGACAATTAAAGGGCACAGTGGTGACAAAGGGCACAGTGGTGACAAAGGGCACAGTGGCGACAATTAAAGGGCACAGTGGTGACAATTAAAGGGCACAGTGGCGACAAAGGGCACAGTGGCAACAATTAAAGGGCACAGTGGTGACAAAGGGCACAGTGGCGACAATTAAAGGGCACAGTGGCGACAATTAAAGGGCACAGTGGCGACGAAGGGCACAATGGTGACAAAGGGCATAGTGGCGACAATTAAAGGGCACAGTGGCGACAATTAAAGGGCACAGTGGCGACAATTGGCACAGTGGCGATAATTGATGGGCACAGTGGCTGCGTTTGATGGCATGGCACAGTGGCTGCGTTTGATGGGCACAGTGGCTGCAATTGTTGTTTTTTTTCGTTTGTTTGCGCCCCCCCCAAAAATTTAGAGCACCAGCCGCCTCTGGTATGTACAGTATATAATGAAAAAAACGATGTACCTTTAAGGGAGATATATAAACATTATATATATATATATATATATATATATACCGGACACTTTATTAGGTATATATTAAGTTTCCGAGATATATAGATAGATAGATAGATAGATAGATAGATAGATAGATAGATAGATAGATAGATAGATAGATAGATAGATAGATCTATATACCTGCAACATTATTAGGTACACCTTGCTAGCACTGGGTTGGTACAGATGTACCTAATAAAGTGGCCGGTAAGCGGTAAGTATATATATTTATATATATTTTTTTAGATATATCTTTTTTTTTTGTCTTCATATATATATGCCATTTAAATTTTAAGTTTAAATTTAGGAATCAATACAGCAGATCGGGGTGACAACCCATTCTATTCCATATAGGAAGCAGGCACAGTGGTCAGGAAAGGGTTAGTAGGCGTGTCCCTATGAAGAGCTCATTGATGGTCGGTGATAGGCAGGGGGGCGGAGCTGGGGGGCGGGGTCAGCGGGCGCAGTCTCCGCTCGGCTCTCCAGTCGCTGTCCGTGGTGCTGATCGCGGCCGGGGAGAGCAGAGCGGGCGGTATGCGCCCTGTGTGATCGGGAGCCCCGGGGGCCCCTCATCCGTCACACCGCGGAGGCCTCCAGCACCAGGATGGGTCTCCCCGCAGGCACCGTCCTCTGCCTCCTGCTGATTACCTGCTGCCCCCGCGGGGGCCTGGGGGCCCGGAGCCACGGTGAGTGACATCTCCGCATCTTCCTCTTCCCTATATATCGTGTATGGGGGGGGATTGTACACCGGGGGAGGGGAGTCTCATCACTAACATCCATCCATACCGCCGCCTGTTCGGGATTTACACCCACCCACTACTACAGGGGGCTCCACTACTACAGGGGGCACTACTACTACAAGGGGCTCCACTACTACAGGGGGCTCCACTACTATGGGGGGGCGCCACTACTACAGGGGGGCTCCATTACTACAGGGGGGCTTCACTACTACAGGGGGCTCCTCTACTACAGGGGGCTCCTCTACTATGGGGGGCTCCACTACTACAGGGGGCACTACTACTACAAGGGGCTCCACTACTACAGGGGGGCTCCACTACTATGGGGGGCGCCACTACTACAGGGGGGCTCCATTACTACAGGGGGGCTTCACTACTACAGGGGGCTCCTCTACTACAGGGGGCACTACTACTACAAGGGGCTCCACTACTACAGGGGGGCTCCACTACTACAGGGGGCTCCACTACTACAGGGGGCTCCACTACTACAGGGGGGCTCCACTACTACAGGGGGCTCCACTACTACAGGGGGGCTCCACTACTACAGGGGGGCTCCACTACTATGGGGGCTCCTCTACTACAGGGGGCTCCACTACTACAGGGGGGCTCCACTACTTCAGGGGGGCTCCACTACTACAGGGGGGCTCCACTACTACGGGGGCTCCACTACTACAGGGGGGCTCCACTACTACAGGGGGCTCTTCTACTACAGGGGGGCTCCACTACTACAGGGGGCACTACTACTACAAGGGGCTCCACTACTACAGGGGGGCTCCACTACTACAGGGGGGCTCCACTACAGGGGGCTCCACTACTACAGGGGGGCTCCACTACTACAGGGGGGCTCCACTACTACAGGGGGCTCCTCTACCACAGGGGGCTCCTCTACTACAGGGGGCTCCACTACTACAGGGGGGCTCTTCTACTACAGGGGGGCTCCACTACTACAGGGGGCTCCACTACTACAGGGGGGCTTCACTACTACAGGGGGGCTCCACTACTACAGGGGGGCTTCACTACTACAGGGGGCTCCACTACTACAGGGGGCTCCACTACTACAGGGGGCTCCACTACCACAGGGGGCTCCACTACCACAGGGGGCTCCTCTACTACAGGGGGCTCCACTACTACAGGGGGCTCCACTACTACAGGGGGCTCCTCTACTACAGGGGGCTCCTCTACTCCTCTACTACTGTGTGCTTCTCCATAGGGTGCTACACCGTGTACATCACTACAGGTGCTTCTCTACTGGGTGTTCCTTTACTAGATGCTCCTCTACTGAATGTTCCTCTACTAGATGCTCCTCTACCGAGTGTTCCGCTACTACCTGCACCTCTACTTAGTGTTCCTTTACTAGATGCTCCTCTACCGAGTGTTCCTTTACTAGATTCTCCTCTACCGAGTGTTCCTCTACTAGATGCTCCTCTACTGAGTGTTCCTCTACTAGATGCTCCTCTACTGAGTGTTCCTCTACTAGATGCTCCTCTACTGAGTGTTCCTCTACTAGATGCTCCTCTACCGAGTGTTCCTCTACTAGATTCTCTCTACTGAGTGTTCCTTTACTGGATGCTCCTCTACTGAGTGTTCCTTTACTAGATGCTCCTCTACCGAGTGTTCCTTTACTAGATGCTCCTCTACTGAGTGTTCCTCTACTAGATGCTCCTCTACCGAGTGTTCCGCTACTACCTGCACCTCTACTTAGTGTTCCTCTACTAGATGCTCCTCTACCGAGTGTTCCTCTACTAGATGCTCCTCTACCGAGTGTTCCTTTACTAGATGCTCCTCTACTGAGTGTTCCTTTACTAGATGCTCCTCTACTGAGTGTTCCTTTACTAGATGCTCCTCTACTGAGTGTTCCTTTATTAGATCCCCCTCTACTGAGTGTTCCTTTACTAGATGCTCCTCTACTGAGTGTTCCTCAACTACATACTCCTCTACTGAGTGTTCCTCTACTAGATGCTCCTCTACTGAGTGTTCCTTTATTAGAACCCTCTCTACTGAGTGTTCCTTTACTAGATGCTCCTCTACTGAGTGTTCCTTTATTAGATCCCTCTCTACTGAGTGTTCCTCCACTAGATGCTCCTCTACTGAGTGTTCGTTTTTTAGATCCCTCTCTACTCAGTGTTCCTTTACTAGATGCTCCTCTACTGAGTGTTCCTCTACTAGATGCTCCTCTACTGAGTGTTCCTTTACTGGATGCTCCTCTACCGAGTGTTCCTCTACTAGATGCTCCTCTACTGAGTGTTCCTCTACTAGATGCTCCTCTACTGAGTGTTCCTTTACTAGATGCTCCTCTACTGAGTGTTCCTCTACTTACTAGATGCTCCTCTACTGAGTGTCCCCTTACTAGATGCTCCTCTACTGAGTTTTCCTTTATTTGATCCCTCTCTACTCAGTGTTCCTCTACTAGATGCTCCTCTACTGAGTGTTCCTCTACTAGATTCTCCTCTACTGAGTGTTCCTTTACTAGATGCTCCTCTACTGAGTGTTCCTTTACTAGATGCTCCTCTACTGAGTGTTCCTTTACAAGATGCTCCTCTACCGAGTGTTCCTCTACTAGATGCTCCTCTACCGAGTGTTCCTTTACAAGATGCTCCTCTACCGAGTGTTCCTTTACAAGATGCTCCTCTACCGAGTGTTCCTCTACTAGATGCTCCTCTACTGAGTGTTCCTTTACTAGATGCTCCTCTACCGAGTGTTCCTTTACTAGATGCTCCTCTACTGAGTGTTCCTTTACTAGATGCTCCTCTACCGAGTGTTCCTCTACTAGATGCTCCTCTACCGCGTGTTCCTTTACAAGATGCTCCTCTACCGAGTGTTCCTTTACTAGATGCTCCTCTACTGAGTGTTCCTCTACTAGATGCTCCTCTACTGAGTGTTCCTTTACTAGATGCTCCTCTACCGAGTGTTCCTTTACAAGATGCTCCTCTACCGAGTGTTCCTTTACTAGATGCTCCTCTACTGAGTGTTCCTCTACTAGATGCTCCTCTACCAAGTGTTCCTTTACTAGATGCTCCTCTACTGAGTGTTCCTCTACTAGATTCTCCTCTACTGAGTGTTCCTTTACTAGATGCTCGTCTATCGAGTGTTCCTTTACAAGATGCTCCTCTACTGAATGTTTCTTTACTAGATGCTCCTCTACTGAGTGTTCCTCTACTAGATACTCCTCTGCTGAGTGTTCCTTTACTAGATGCTCCTCTACTGAGTGTTCTTCTACTAGATGCTCCTCTACTGAGTGTTCTTCTACTAGATGCTCCTCTACTGAGTGTTCTTCTACTAGATACTCCTCTGCTGAGTGTTCCTTTACTAGATGTTCCTCTACTGAGTGTTCTTCTACTAGATGCTCCTCTACTGAGTGTTCTTCTACTAGATGCTCCTCTACTGAGTGTTCCTCTACTAGATGCTCCTCTACTGAGTGTTCCTTTACTAGATGCTCCTCTATCGAGTGTTCCTTTACTAGATGCTCCTCTACCGAGTGTTCCTCTACTAGATGATCCTCTACCGAGTGTTCCTCTACTAGATGCTCCTCTACTGAGTGTTCCTCTACTAGATGCTCCTCTACTGAGTGTTCCTCTACTAGATGCTCCTCTACTGAGTGTTCCTCTACTAGATGCTCCTCTACCGAGTGTTCCTCTACTAGATTCTCCTCTACTGAGTGTTCCTTTACTAGATGCTCCTCTACCGAGTGTTCCTCTACTAGATGCTCCTCTACTGAGTGTTCCTTTACTAGATGCTCCTCTACTGAGTGTTCCTTTACTAGATGCTCCTCTACTGAGTGTTCCTCTACTAGATGCTCCTCTGAGTGTTCCTTTACTAGATGCTCCTCTACTGAGTGTTCCTTTATTAGATCCTCCTCTACTGAGTGCTCCTCTACTAGATGTTCCTCTACTAGATGCTCCTCTACAGGGTAATGCTCTATCGGTTGCTTCTCTAATGGACGTTCCTCTACTACAGGACTCCACTGTGTTCTCCTCTTCTGCATGTCTATACTAATGTATACAATGTATCCTTTTATTTATATTGTCTACATTTACTATTTGATGTTGTGTATATTTACAGTATATATTGTCATTTGCTAAGACTGGAGCAGACAGAATCTGTAGTAGCTGTGCGTGGCAGCCAATCAGCCTCCAGCTTTGATTTCCAAAGCTTAGCTCAACCAGCTGAAGGCAGCAGCTGATTGGTTACTATACACGGCTGTTCCTGTTTGAGTAAATTCCCCTTTTCTTTTTCATGTGTTCAGTTATTTGCTGTTGTTGCGTTCCTCACCTTTCATCCTCCCCCATTCCGGGGGCAGGGATTGGGATTTGGAATAAATGTTGTTATAAAAGTGATAAAAACATATATTTCCTGTCATTCCTGTAAATGTAAAACATGATATTCAGTCACTTCTAGCGATTACTTAGAAATCAGTTGTTTTTTTCTTGCTGTGCTTTTTTAGGCTTATTCAGTAAATCTGAGCAAAGCACCACCAGCAGTCTGATTTCCGATCGCTGCCAGGTTGATTCTGATTGGATGCTGTTGATTGCTGGTTTAATGAGACCGTGTTGGCTGAAATCACAAAGCTTCAAACGAGGCTGAGGAAGTTTCATTGTATTACGTGACAGTAAAGTGTCATTGAGCACAACTGAAAATAGCTGTCATTTTTTTATTATAATTATTTTTTTTATTATTATTATTATTTTTTTTATTATTATTATTATTATTTTTTATTATTATTATTATTATTTTTTTTATTATTATTATTATTTTTTTTTTAATTATTATTATTTTTATTAAAAAAAAATGTTTCCGTTTTTTACAACCCGAAAAATGATCGTGTGTACGCGGCATTAGAGTTCAGCTTTAACTGAAAATAACTGACTTTTTGAAAAATAAGTATAGTTATCATTACCACTTCAATACCGGGCACCTTCACCCCCTTCCTGCCCAGGGACAGTTTTCAGATTTCAGAGCCGTCACACTTTGAATGACAATTGCGCGATCATACAACACTGTGCACATACGACATTTTTATTTAATTTTTTTTCATTTTTTGCTAAAAAAATTAGAAAATTACCAAAAATGTTGAAAAAACATATATATTTCTTCAGAGCTTTAGGCTAAAATGTATTCTGCTACCTTTCTTAGATGAAAATAACCCAAATCGGTGTATATTATTTAGTCTGTAGGAAAGTTCCATAACATATGGTATATATCTGAATATTTCATTTCTTGAGGTCCGAAAACGCTAGGAAAGTACAAATACCCCCGAAATGACCCCTTTTTGGAAAGTAGACATCCTGAGGTATTTAGTAAGAGGCACAGAGGTTTTTTTTTTTTTTTTAAACCTGTCATTTTTTGTCACAATTTTTTTGAAAAAAAAAAAAAAAAATTCACAATTTTTTTTTTTTTTTTACATACAGTGTTACCTTGGTTTACGAGTAATGCGATTAACGAGCATTTTGAAAGACAAGCAATTTTTTTTTTTTAATTCTGACTCGGTTTGCGAGTGTTGTCTCGCAAAACTAGAAGAATTCAAGCTAATGGGGTGTGCAGTACCGCATTTGTTTCGTAGTCGTTCGGAAATACTTGGAAATACTCAGTTCCTGGCTGTTTCCGAGGGTTTCCGAGGTCAACTGAGCCGTCCCTGATAATTTTCGAGGCTCTCCGGCGCCCCCCCCCCCCACCTCTGGCCACATGTGGTATTGCATGCCATTGAAGTCAATGCGGAACTAATTATTTTGATTTCCATTGACTTCTATGGGGAAACTCGCTTTGATATGTGAGTGCTTTGGATTACGAGAATTCTCCTGGAACGGATTATACTCGTAATCCGAGGTTCCACTGTACTATCAGCAGTGCAGTACAGCGTCATCCTATAACTGGTGTGGCAGTGATCAGGAACACTGACTGGTGATAGTATGTAATATATATACAGACAGGGCCAATCACAGCCCATCTGTACCATGTGATTAGCTGTGGCCAATCACAGCTAATCACAATACTCACTGAATGAATCCGTTTCATTCAGTAAAAATGGTTGCTTATACCAATGAAATTCATTGGTATAAGGCAATCATAATGTGGAAATAAAAAAAAAATATATATCCTGATCACTTCCCCAGAGTAGTACAGTGATACTACAGTACAGTGTGTTAAAAATAATTGAAAAAAAAAAAAAATTATATATATAAAAATTTCTTTCAATTACTGTATTTTAGACACACTGGGTCGGATTTAGAAAGGACTTACGACGACGTATCTATACGCGTATTCTGGAAATCAGATACGCCTGAATTTTGCCAAGATACGACCGACGTAAGTCTCCTACGCCGTCGTATCTTGGATGCATATTTACGCTGGCCGTGAAAAATGCTCTGGAGCCCACACAGGATCGTTTTTAATGACATTAAAGTAAAAATGTCATTTTTTACAACCCGAAAAACGGTCGTGTGTACGCGGCATTAGACTTGTGTGTTGAGATTTGAAAATTTCAGGTACCTGGCTAACTAAAGCTACTCCTCCCCCTGTGATAAGACGTTGTGGGTGGAGTCTCTATGTATGTAGAAGGTGACTTCTGATTGGTGATAGCGTCCCCTGTGCCAGCACACTTCTCCTTCTATTGCTTCCAATATTCTTTTATTGCTTTAAAAAAGAAAGAAAGAAAGGATTTGGCTGTCAGTGGTGCCACTTGTACTAAATATATGAAAGTTGATCAGAGGTCGGCTGTTGTAGGAAGCGGCACACCACGGCACCGTGTCATCAGATGAAAGCCCCGGGACGGAAGAAGCGACAGCCGCGCCGCAGAATACAGAATTCTATACTTTTAGTGTTGAATAATTCTCTTTGATGGCGGTGATAATAACCAGCCTCAAGGGAGCCCCAGCAGGCCCTCGGAATATTTTATCGGGAAGATTTGATGGTGTTTACGTGTTTTTTTTGGGGGGGAATGCAGAAAATGTAAAATGCAAACAAAAAACAGAAGCGTGACAAATTATTTCTTGTATGGAAACTTATGCTGAGTACACACGATCGGAAATTCCATCAAGAAAAGTCCGATGTGAGCTTTTGGTCGGAAATTCCGACCCTGTGTAGGCTCCATCGGAGAGCTGGTTCTCAAATTTTCCGACGTGGCATTAACCACTTAAGCCCCGGACCATATTGCTGGTCAAAGACCAGAGCACTTTTTGCGATTCGGCACTTCGCTTTAACTGACAATTGCGCGGTCGTGCGACGTGGTTCCCAAACAAAATTGGCGTCCCACAAATAGAGCTTTCTTTTGGTGGTGTTTGATCACCTCTGAGGTTTTTAGTTTTTGCGCTAAAAACAAAACGGGCGTCAATTTTGAAAAAAAATCATATTTTTTTACTTTTTACCATAATATATAGCCCCCAAAAATATGTAAAAAAAACAATTTTTTTCCTCAGTTTAGGACAATACGTATTCCTCTACGCAATAAGCGTTTATTGATCGGTTTGCGAAAAAGTTAGAGTGTCTACAAAATAGGGGATAGTTTTATGGCATTTTTATTAATATTTTTTTTTTACTAGTAATGGCGGCGATCAGCGATTTTTTTTCGGTACTGCGACATTATGGCGGACACTTCGGACACTTTTGACACATTTTTGGGACCATTGGCATTTTTATAGCGATCAGTGCTATAAAAATGCATTGATTACTATAAAAATGCCACTGGCAGGGAAGGGGTTAACACTAGGGGGCGGGGAAGGGGTTAAGTATGTTCCCTGGGTGTGTTCTAACTGTAGGGGGGGTGGACTGACTAGGGGAAATGACAAATCGCTGTTCATACATTGTCAGGCATTTCTGCCCTGACAGGACCGGGAGCTATGGGCCAGATCCACAGACGAAGTACGCCGGTGTATCTACTGATACGCCGGCGTACTTTCAAATTTCCTGCGTCGTATCGTTGTTTTGAATCCTCAAAACAAGATACGACGGCTTCTGGGTTAGATCCAACAGGTGTACGTCTTCGTACGCCTTCGGATCTAAGATGCAATACTTCGGCGTCCGCTGGGTGGCGTTTTCCGCGTCAGGTATGCAAATTAGCGATTTACGACGATCCACAAATGTACGCGCGGCCGTCGCATTTTCTAACGTCGTCTGTAGTCGGCTTTTTCCGGCGTATAGATAAAGCTGGTATTTTGCGGCGTATAGATAGAATTGCCATGTTAAGTATGGCCGTCGTTCCCATGTCGAAATTAGATTTTTTTTTTTGCGTAAGTCGTCCGTGAATAGGGATGGATGTAACTCACGTCTAAGTTCAAAAAATGACGTCGTTGCGACGTCATTTCGCGCAAAGCACGGCGGGAAATTTCTGGACGACGCATGCGCATTTCATTCGGCGCGGGGACGCGCTTCATTTAAATGAAACCCGCCCCCAACCCGCCCAATTTGAAATCCGCCGCCAGAAATACACTACGCCACCGAAACTTACGTCGCAAAATCGCTGAGGATTCGAAAATGCGCCAGGTAAGGTACGGCGGCGTAGCGTATCTCTGATACGCTGCGCGGAACTAAATGTATGTGGATCTGGCCCTGTGTGTTTACACACACAGCTCCCGGCCCCCGCTCTGTAACGAGCGTTCGCGGGTGCCCGAGGGGATCGCGACCGCCGGGGCACGCGCGCGGGAGTCAGGAGCGAGCGGGGGGGCCGCTTCGAGACCGCCGGACACACGCGCGGGAGTCAGGAGCGAGCGGAGTGGCCGCTTCGAGAGCCGACGTTATACTACGCGCTCTCGCGCAGGAGAGCCGACCTGCCGCCGTAGAACCTTACCGAAGATGGCGGCGCCTCCACCCCGACGGCTGAGGGACAGATCGGCTTCGGATGCCGACATCGCGGGCGCCCTGGGACAGGTAAGTGTCCTTGTTTTAAAAGTTGGCAGCTGCTGTATTTGTAGCTGCTGACTTTCAATTGGCGGAACTCCGCTTTAAGTCTAATCATTGGAAGACTTCCGATCTGCCCAGAGGCACTGGGCCAGATTCACATAGATTAGCGGATCTTTAGATCCGCGTAATCTATGTGATTTACGATCCTCCGGCGCACTTTTGCGAGGCTAGTGCTGTATTCACAAAGCACTTACCTCGAAAATTGCACCGGCGGATCGTAACTCCCCCGGCGGAATTCAAATTCCGCGGCTAGGGGGAGTGTAGTATTTAAATCAGGCGCGTCCCCGCGCCGATTTAAATGCGCATGCGCCGCCGGCTAAATTTCCCGGCGTGCATTGCTCACACTGACGTTACTAGGACGTCAGTGGTTTCGGCGTGAGCGTAACCTGCGTCGGGAAGAATTCTGAATCGGCGTACGCAAACGACGTTAAAATTTAAAACTCGGCGCGGGAACGACGGCCATACTAAACATAGTATACGCGGCAGTTACCCCTGCTATAGCAGGGGTAACTATCCGCTGGAAAAAGCCGAACGCAAACGACGTGAAAAAAAAGCGGCGGGCGTTCGTTACTGAATCGGCGGGTCTCCTCATTTGCATATCCGACGCGTAAAAAACCGAAGCGTCACCTAGCGGCCGGCGGGAGATTGCAGCCTAAGATCCGACGGTGTAAGTCACTTACACCGTCGGATCTAAGGGAGATCTATGCGGAACTGATTCTTATGAATCAGTCGCATAGATCCGAGCGTCGGATCTCAGAGATACGACGGCGTATCAGGAGATGCGCCGTCGTATCTCTTTGTGAATCTGGCCCACTGTGAAAACCCTGCTCAGTCTGGCTGAGGACTTCATGCTAAATTTGCAGATAGCCGGCATATCAAACGGACTTCCTAAAGGATTTCACTCCATGATGGGATCTGCAAATCCTTCGATTATCTTTAGAGAAAGGAAATGGTAGAGGGGGGAGATCTCTGGGAACGGCAGGCGCCGGGAGATGGAGAAAAGGGCAATGATTGCTCATTCTCTGCAATAACAAGCACTTCTGGGATCTGTGCCTTCTTATCATTATACTGGAAATATTGTAGCGCGCGGCTCTCGGGTCGGGAATATCGGGCAGCGGACTGTGCTGAGCTGTGCCTGGAGGTCACCAGGGGCCATATGGAACCCGGGCAGTCATTGGGTCCAGGCAGGCTGGGCACACACTATACTATGGGGGGGGGGGGGAGGCAGCTGCAACACTCCAGACTAATATACTCATGTCAGTGTATTATTCCGCGCATTCCGCTTGTTTGAATTGATGATGTCACATCGGGTGACCTTTATCTGTTGCTAGGATCTGTGACGGGTGGGTAGATGAGTGTTGGTGCTGAAGAATACAGAGGTGAGATCTGAAACATCCCAATTAACGTTCAGGTTCAGTAATGCGAGGCTTTCTCCCTGGTGTGGAGAAAGCCTCTTGAAGGGGGAGGGGGCGAGCAGGAGTGTCAGGACGCCCACTAACACACAGCTCCTTTCTCTATCTGCAAAGTAGAGAGTGTCCTGACTTGCCTGCTCGCCCCCTCCGGGGCTGTCTTAATGAGAGGGCACTGCCCAGGGGCCCCAGCTGCATGGGGGGCCCCTGCACTTCCCCCAAAGCCACTGGTCCTTGAGCCCACGCTGCCCCGAAATTGGCGGCCCCATGATGGCACTGAGAGTGAAAGATACACAGGGGAGGCAGTCTGCCGCCTACCTACTTGATGTCTGTTTACCTGCACTGTCATCATTGTAGGGGCCCCAGAGCATTACTTTGCCCAGGGGCCCGTGATGCTATTAAAATGGCCCCGGCCCCCTCAAGAGGCTTTCTCCACACCAGGGAGAAAGCCTTGCATTACTGTGTGGAGTTACAGACAGAAGAACAGGAAGTGAGGATTTCTCAGAAGAAATAAGGACATTTAAAAGCAAAATGGAAGGATGAGGTAAGTGAAGGAGGACTGCACTAAGGTAAAGGAAGCTATTTAGGAAAAAAAATTGTATCTTTACAACCCCTTTAAATCAGCTAAATACATTTCAGGTGCATCCAAAAAAAAGTGTTCAATGGCTTGCAGTTCGTTTTTTTTTCTAAAGCAACCACAGCCTGAGTAGCATAGGTGTGCGCACAGGGTGTGCCGGGGGTGCCCAGGCACACCCTAATCACCCCATGCACATTAGTGTTATCGCTCTTTATAGCAGCAGGAACATGGGGAAGATCTCCCTCTTACCGGCTCTACCATAAGAGAAGTGTTTATGCTCTTCTCTTTCACTGTGTCGGCAGGGAGATCAATGTGCCAGTGTCATATATATGTAGACACATACACACGCATGCGTGTTTGAGCTTAAAGGGGTTGTAAAGGTACAATTTTTTTTTTACTAAATATCTTCCTTTACCTCAGTGCAGTCCTCCTTCACTTACCTCATCCTTCCATTTTGCTTTTAAATGTCCTTATTTCTTCTGAGAAATCCTCACTTCCTGTTCTTCTGTCTGTAACTCCACACAGTAATGCAAGGCTTTCTCCCTGGTGTGGAGTGTCGTGCTCGCCCCCTCCCTTGGACTACCGGAGAGTCAGGACGCTCTCTACGTTGCAGATAGAGAAAGAAGCTGTGTGTTAGTAGGTGTCCTGACTCACCTATGCTGAGCAGAAAAGCCTGTCCCCTGCCAGCCTGCTGCAGAGGTAAACAGTGCCATGCATTCAGCCGCCAAAAATTATCAGCTGAAAAATAGGGTTATCGGCGGGAAAAAAAAGTTGAAAATAATGGCATGCTGCGTCCCATTGACTTCAATGCAAAATCACTTCCTACTGACCTCAATCCAAAAACACCCCCTATTAACCACTTGCCGATCAGCCGCCACAGTCTTACTGCAGCAGCAATGGCACAGCTGGGCAAAACGACATTATGTAAAAATGACAATGGTCCCAAAATAGTGTCAAAGGTGTCCGATGTGTCCGCCATAATGTCGCAGTCACAAAAAAAAATCGCTGTTTGCCGCCATTACTAGTAAAAAAAAAAAATCATAAAAATGCCATAAAACGATCCCCTATTTTGTAAACGCTCTAACTTGTGCGCAAACCAATCAATAAACGCTTATTGCAGTTTTTTTTACCAAAAATATGTAGAAAAATACGTATCGCCCTAAACTGAGGGAAAAAAAAATGTTTTTGTTAATATATTTTTTGGGTGATATTTATTATAGCAAAAAGTTAAAAATATTGTTTTTTTTTTTTTCAAAATTGTCCCTCTTTTTTTGTTTATAGCGCAAAAAATAAAAACCGCAGAGGTGATCAAATACCACCAAAAGAAAGCTCTATTTGTGGGGGAAAAAAAGGATGCCAATTTTGTTTGGGAGCCACGTCGCACGACCGCGCAATTGTCAGTTAAAGCGACGCAGTGCCGAATCGCAAAAAGGGGCAAGGTCCTTAACCTGCATAATGGTCCGGGTCTTAAGTGGTTAAAAAGAGTAAACACCGTTGATTGATAATAAATGGCTTCAGCCAAACACTAACCACGAGTGAAAGAAAAGTTTTTCTGTTATCATTCATATTCTCAGAAAAATGGCCAAGAAATCATAAATTCTGCCGGGGTATGTAAACTTATGAGCACAGCTGTATATATATAGGAAGCAAATCATTTCGGAACCTCCCGCTTCTTGTATTTTATTTTTATTGTAACCACACCCACTCCATTGTTATAAATGGAGGAGACGTTCTAATGCAGCTTCTTTCATTAGACAAATAACAGCGTGCAGCGTTCAGGACTGCACAGCGATCGATCACAATTCTTTTACTGCTCAGACGACCATAAAATAAAAAATGAAGTATTATGGGACTTGGCTCATCATCTCTCCGGTGTGGCATGAAAGGTGCCCGGGGGCCCTTAAAGTGGACGGAAACCAAAGATGGGTGACGTTTGGTTTGTTAACCACTTAAGACCCGGACCAAAATGCAGGTAAAGGACCCGGACAGTTTTTGCGATTCGGCACTGCGTCGCTTTAACTGACAATTGCGCGGTCGTGCGACGTGGCTCCCAAACAAAATTGGCGTCCTTTTTTCCCCACAAATAGAGCTTTCTTTTGGTGGTATTTGATCACCTCTGCGGTTTTATTTTTTGCGCTATAAACAAAAATAGAGCGACAGTTTTGAAAAAAATGCAATATTTTTTACTTTTTGCTATAATAAATATCCCCCAAAAACATATATAAAAAAAAAAAATTCCTCAGTTTAGGCCGATACGTATTCTTCTACATATTTTTGGTTAAAAAAATCGCAAAAAGCGTTTATCGATTTGGTTTGCGCCAAATTTATAGCGTTTACAAAATAGGGGATAGTTTTATTGCATTTTTATTAATCTTTTTTTTTTTTACTACTAATGGCGGCGATCAGTGATTTTTTTCGTGACTGCGACATTATGGCGGACACATCGGACAATTTTTACACATTTTTGGGACAATTGTCATTTTCACAGCAAAAAAATGCTATAAAAATGCATTGTTTACTGTGAAAATGACAATTGCAGTTTGGGAGTTAACCACTAGGGGGCGCTGAAGGGCTTAAGTGTGACCTCATATGTGTTTCTAACTGTAGGTGGGCGGGGCTGGATGTGTGACGTCATTGATCGTGCTTCTCTATATGAGGGAACACGCGATCAATGACGGCGCCACAGTGAAGAACGGGGAAGCTGTGTTTACACACGGCTCTCCTCGTTCTTCAGCTCCAGGGACCGATCGCGGGACTCCAGCGGCGATCGGGTCCCACGGCCGCGGTCACGGAGCTTCGGACCGGGTCGCGGGCGCGTGCCCGCGACCCACGGCTGGGCACTTAAAGAGGACGTACAGGTACCTGCTTTTGCCCAGCCGTGCCATTCTGCCGACGTAAATGTGCAGGAGGCGGTCCTTAAGTGGTTAAAGCCGTATTAAACCCCAAACCAAACATTTATTATATTGCAGCTTACCAATCATTAGATGTGCTGGCTGCATTTGTTTTCTTTTATAAGCTTTCTTTCTTTTCTCCTGGTGTTCTGGGCTGGGTTCGCACATATGCAATGTGGGAACCAGCGCGATTCCTGTGCGGGTTCCCGTATCGTATCTGGCTCGCAGGCAGTTCACAATGCTTTCTGCGAACCGCTGCGGGTGTCAATAGAAAGTTAACCACTTGCCAACCGCTTCACGCATATATACGTCAGCAGAATGGCTTGGCTGGGCAAAGCAACGTACCCGTACGTCGCTTTGAGTTTCCCGTCGTGCGCGCGCGTGCGCGCAGCAAGCTCTGTGACCGTGACCGCGGGACCTGCGGACTCGATGTCCGCCGGTGTCCCGCGATCGTGTCACAGAGAGCTGCAGAACGGGGAGATGCCTATGTAAACAAGGCATTTCCCTGTTCTGCCTAGTGACAGGACACTGATCGACGGCTCCCTGTCAACGGGAGCAGTGATCAGTGTCGTGTCACTTGTAGCCCAGACCCCACACAGTTAGAATCACTCCCTAGGACTCATTTAACCCCTTCCTCGCCCCCTAGTGGTTAACCAATTTACTGCCAGGGTCATTTTTACAGTAATCAGTGCATTTTTATAGCACTGATTACTGTATAAATGACAATGGTCCCAAAATAGCGTCAAAAGTGTTCGATCTGTACGCCATAATGTCGTAGTCACGATAAAAATCGCAGATCGCCGCCATTACTAGTACAAAAAAAAATTCCAGTGCGGAACAAAAAAAAGGGTTCCTGCGTCGCTGCCTGTTTCCGTGTTTGGGGCGTGCACACACACTCCTGCCCGCCTACTCCCCTGTGATTTGACACTGCAGGTATTCATCAACACCCCCGCCGCTGTAATTCATGCGCCCGGCGTCCGGAAAGGGGTCGGACGCATGAATAGGGGGTGGCGGCCGTGGACTGGATAGAGCAGTGATGGCGAACCTTGGCACTCCAGATGTTTTGAACTACATATCCCATGATGTTTAACTACACTGCAGAGTGCATGAGCATCATGGGAAATGTAGTTCCAAAACACCTGGGGTGCCAAGGGTCGCCATCAGTGAGATATAGCATGGGGGTGGCAGCCGTGGATAGAGGGGGGTGGTGCTCAGGCGCCCCTAATGGATGGGCCACCACTGGCGACTACTACAGTGATTGTCAACTTCCCCACTGGTCCTTTACGTATTTGATATACAGTACACGCTTACGTTGTGCCAAGCTGGACCAATGCAACTAATGCCGCGTACACACGATCAGAAAATCCGACAAGAAAAGTCCGATGTGAGCTTTTGGTCGGAAATTCCAACCGTTTGTAGGCTCCACCGGAATTTCCGACAGCAAAAATTTGAGAGCTGGTTCGCGATTTTTCCGACACGAAAAGTTCTTGTCGGAAGTTTCCGAGCGTGTGTACACAATTTCCGACGCGCAAAAATCCACTTATGTTCGGAATCAAGCGGAAGAGCTGCACTGCCTATTGAACTTATTTTTTCTCGGCTCGTCGTACGTGTTGTACGTCACCGCGTTCTTGACGATCGGAATCAGCATTTGGGTGAGCCAACATTCTGTCGAAAAAAAATCCACAGTTTTGTTGTCGGTATTTCCGACCGTGTGTACGCGGCATTATACCTTTAGCTAGATTCAGCAAGATTGCCTTAACTTTAAGGCGGCGTAGCTTAGCGTGTTTAGGCTACACCGCCGTAAGTTAGCGAGGCAAGTACTTGATTCTCAAAGTACTTGCCTGCTAAGTTACAGCAGCGTAGCCTAAAGCGGGCGGGCGTAAGGGCGCCTAATTCAAATTTGTCTGAGGGGGCGTGTTTTATGATAATGAGGCTTGACCCGACGTGATTGATGTTTTTTTTTAACAGCGCATGCGCCGGGCGCCTACATTTCCCAGTGTGCATTGCGGCTAAGTCCGCAGCACGGGCCTATTGATTTTGACGTGGACGTAAACGATGTAAATCCCTATTTGCGGACGACTTATGCAAACGACGTAAAAATTTCGAATTTTGAAGCAGGAACGGCGGCCATACTTTAACATTACTATTCCAACTATTTGATGGAATAACTTTAGGCCTGCTAATGCGTTACGTAAACGGCGTAAATGTACTGCGGCGGCCGGGCCTACATTTGTGAATAGGCGTATCTACTGATTTACATATTCTACGCCGACCGCAATGGAAGCGCCACCTAGCGGCCAGCCTAAATATTGCAACCTAAGATAGGACAGCGCAAGCCGGCGTATCTTAGATAGGTTTAAGCGTATCTCTGTTTGAGAATACACTTAAACATAGGTCGGCGCAGATTCTGAGTTAGGTCGGCTTATCTACTGGTACATTACTTTTACATACTATTTTTTTTTTATATGAGGCTATACTCTCAATTTTGTCTATCTGAATCTAGCTACTTGTATCCATAGGACACAGATGGCTGGGGTAGTATATGGACAGGCTAGGGCAGTATAGGGGCGGGCGGAGCGGCACAGGAGGCAGTTGTCGTCATGACACGCAAAACTGCTGTAAAAAAAAAACCGTTGGTCGTCAATTTGCTGGGTAAATAGAAGTAGGAGAGGCGGCCGTGGTTTAATTTGCTGCCCCTCTCAAAGTGCTGCATGGGTGCAATGGACCCACTGGGACCCATAGTAGGACCGGCCCTGTGCAGTACCATACGCTTTGGTGCCCGCCACCACATTGCATTTGCGTTCTGTGTTTGAGGTGCCATTGACAATACATCCAGGTCGCAAAGGGCAGCGCAGTCATAGGCGGAAACGGGTGAGAAATGCGCCTTTCCCGCACCAAGTTCAGGTGTGAACCGGCCCTCATGCCACGTACGCACGATCGGAAATTCCGACAAGAAAACCGTGGATTTTTCTGACCGAATGTTGGCTCAAACTTGTGTTGCATACACACGGTCACACAAATGTTGTCGAAAATTCCGACCGTCTAGAATGCGGTGGCGTATAACACGTACGACGAGCCGAGATCAATGAAGTTCAATAGGCAGTGCAGCTCTTCTGCTTGATTCCGAGCATGCGTGTTTTTTTGTGCGTTGGAATTGCATACAGACAAGTGGATTTTCCGATATGAACTTTTTCATCGAAGGAAAAATAGAGAACCAGCTCTCAATTTTTTGTTGGCAGTAATTCCAACAGCAAAAGTCCCATGGAGCCTACACACGGTCGACCAAAAGCTCACGTCGGACTTTTCTTGTCGTATTTTCCGATCGTGTGTACGCGGCATTAGACTGCATTTACACCTCGTTTCCTGCTCTTGTTTTTTCACTTGAGGCTCCATTCACACAGGAAATGCGTGTTTTGACGCACGTTTTTAGAAAGGCACTGCAAGCAGGTGTCACCCTTGCGGCGCCATTAATTGTTAATGCCACCCTAAATGTGGTTAGCAGATGCTCGTTTGGCTGCAGGCAAACGCACTACAAAAGTGTCAAAGCGCTCATTAAAAAGAGCGTGTGACGTTCCACGCCCAACAAAAAGGTTTTGGAGCTTCTTTGGTGCACGAAGGGCAGCCTATTCATGTGAATGGGTTCCCTTATGTGCGAAATTTCAAAACACGCAAAAAAGACGCGTGGGAATGCGAGTTCCTGCTACGCAAAAGTGAAAATGCAGCCTGATTGGGCTGCCCTATGCTCAACAATAGCGATGTGTTTGAATCGATCCCGCCAGGAATCCAGCACTGTACACCGCCAATCACAGGATGCATGTGTATGTGCCTGGGTGGATTTGATTGAAATCATCATTTTTAAAGAGCAACTGTCAACTCTGTCCCGCAGCGGCTCCTCCTCTGACCCGCTGTTGGCTCCTCCTCTGACCCGCTGTTGGCTCCTCCTCTGACCCGCTGTTGGCTCCTCCTCTGACCCGCTGTTGGCTCCTCCTCTGACCCGCTGTTGGCTCCTCCTCTGACCCGCTGTTGGCTCCTCCTCTGACCCGCTGTTGGCTCCTCCTCTGACCCGCTGTTGGCTCCTCCTCTGACCTGCTGTTGGCTCCTCCTCTGACCCGCTGTTGGCTCCTCCTCTGACCCGCTGTTGGCTCCTCCTCTGACCCGCTGTTGGCTCCTCCTCTGACCCTCTGTTGGCTCCTCCTCTGACCAGCTGTTGGCTCCTCCTCGGACCCGCTGTTGGCTCCTCCTCGGACCCTCTGTTGGCTCCTCCTCTGACCCTCTGTTGGCTCCTCCTCTGACCCTCTGTTGGCTCCTCCTCGGACTCGCTGTTGGCTCCCCCTCATACCCGCTGTGTGCTCCTCCTCATACACGCTGTTGGCTCCTCCTCTGACCCTCTGTTGGCTCCTCCTCTGACCCTCTGTTGGCTCCTCCTCGGACTCGCTGTTGGCTCCCCCTCATACCCGCTGTTGGCTCCTCCTCATACCCGCTGTTGGCTCCTCCTTATACCCGCTGTTGGCTCCTCCTCTGACCCGCTGTTGGCTCCTCCTCTGACCAGTTGTTGGCTCTGCCTCGGACCCGCTGTTGGCTCCTCCTCTGACCCGCTGTTGGCTCCTCCTCGGACCCGCTGTTGGCTCCTCCTCTGACCCGCTGTTGGCTCCTCCTCGGACCCGCTGTTGGCTCCTCCTCGGACCCGCGGTTGTCTCACTGACTTTCACATTCACTTTAATGGAATGGCTGGTGATGCGGCAGTGACACAACAAGGTGAGGGGGACGTGGCGGCAGCGGGTGAGTGGATGCCCACTAACAGACGCTGCCATGATGGATCTGAAATGACAGGTGCTCTTTAAATGTAAGGACTCATTCTTACTGGTTGTCTTTAATCTTTAATATTTGCAAACAAAATTAAGGTTTCCTATTTAGAATAATAAGCGGTCAGGTTAGTAAAACAGTGATATCAGAACCGATTCAATCATACAGTTTGCCGTGTACATAGTTTTGCAAAACAATGGGATAGAGGAATATTCCTGAACTTTGTTTTATCTCATCGTTACTGTGAAATTGTGTGAATGCATCAATGCAGTGCATGTTATCTCAGCTTGTAGAGCTTGGATTTATTGAATGAGTTTACCAAAAATGTAAATATTGCAGAATATACAGCCTCACACTACATAACTAAGCGCCATTTCATGCCGAACAAAATTATTAATGCATTCTAAAGAGAAAACTATCTTTTGATAGATTTTTACTGAAAAAGCATTTTATTAAAATAAATTTATTAAAAATCCCCCCCCCCAAAAAAATCAATTTGAATCAACAAAATCCGATTTAAATAAAAAAAAATATATATATATATATATATATATTTTATTATTATCGATTTTTATCCACCCTGCAGCTGCCGGTCGGGAAATGCCTCACTGCCTATGATTGGCGGTGTGCAATGATGGCTTCCTGGCGGGCTTCACGCACAAGCCCATCACTACTCAAATGTTTCAAAATAAAATTGGGCATGGAGTATCATGCGTTTTTCAATGCAGTGTTTGTAGCGCATTCATTAAAACAAAAATTGCCCCTTAAATTTACTTTAACCTACAGGTAAGCCTAGATTAAGGCTTATCTGTAGGTGCAACAAGTATCTCCTAAACCTACACGGTTTAGGAGATATTTGCAAAAGAAAGACACCCATGTCTATGGCGCGCAGGCGCACCGAGCGTGCCGTTACTATCGGTTACTAACGGTGCCGTTACTAACGGCACCCACGCACATGAGTGAGGTCATCGCGGATCCGGCCAGTCACAGTGCCGGAGCCGCGATATATGGAAGTCTCTCGTGGAGAGATGGCGGTGACGGAGAAGGTGACCGAGCACCGCTGCAAGGGCTTCGATCTCAGGTAAGTACTTCATAATGAACTAGTATGCTATGCATACTAGCTCATTATGCCTTTGCCTTGCAGGGTGTTTAAAAAAAAAAAAAGAGGGTTTACTTCCTCTTTAACCACTTAGGGACCGCCTCCTGCACATTTACGTCGGCAGAATGGCACGGCTGGGCACATGCACGTACAGGTACGTCCTGTGCTAGTACCCAGCCGTGGGTCGCAGGTGCGACCAGGTCCGAAGCTCCGTGACTGCGGACCCGATCGCCGCTGGAGTCCCGCGATCGGTCCCCGGAGCTGAAGAACGGCGAGAGCTGTGTGTAAACACAGCTTCCCCGTTCTTCACTGTGGTGGCGGCGGCATCGATCGTGTGATCCCTTTTATAGGGATTCACAATCAATGATGTCACACCTACAGCCACACCCCCCTACAGTTGTAAACACACATGAGGTCACACATAACCCCTTCAGCGCCCCCTTGTGGTTAACTCCCAAACTGTAATTTTCACAGTAAACAATGCATTTTAAATGCATTTTTTGCTGTGAAAATGACAATGGTCCCAAAAATGTGTCAAAAATGTCCGAAATGTGTCCGCCATAATGTCGCAGTCACGAAAAAAATCACTGATCGCCGCCATTAGTAGTAAAAAAAAAATAATTAATAAAAATGCAATAAAACTATCCCCTATTTTGTAAACGCTATAAATTTTGCGCAAACCAACCAATAAACGCTTATTGCGATTTTTTTTTTTTACCAAAAATAGGTAGAAGAATACGTATCGGCCTAAACTGAGGAAAAAATAAATTTATATATGTTTTTGGGGGATATTTATTACAGCAAAAGGTAAAAAATATTGAATTTTTTTTCAAAATTGTCGCTCTATTTTTGTTTATAGCACAAAAAATTAAAACCGCAGAGGTGATCAAATACCACCAAAAGAAAGCTCTATTTGTTGGAAAAAAAGGACGCCAATTTTGTTTGGGAGCCATGTCGCACGACCGCGCAATTGTCTGTTAAAGCGACGCAGTCCCGAACTGTAAAAACCCCTTGGGTCTTTAGGCAGCAATATGGTCCGGGGCTTAAGTGGTTAAATGCATTTTTTGCTGTGAAAATGACAATGGTCACAAAAATGTGTCAAAATTGTCCGAAGTGTCCGCCATAATGTCGCAGTCACGAAAAAAAATCGCTGATCGCCGCCATTAGTAGTAAAAAAAAAAAAATTGATAAAAATGCAATAAAAATATCCCCTATTTTGTAAACGCTATACATTTTGCGCAAACCAACCGATAACTGCTTATTGCGATTTTTTTTTTTTACCAAAAATAGGTAGAAGAATACGTATCGGCCTAAACTGAGGAAAAAAAATGTTTATTTATATATTTTTGGGGGATATTTATTATACCAAAAAGTAAAAAATATTGCATTTTTTTCAAAATTGTCGCTCTATTTTTGTTTATAGCGCAAAAAATAATATCCGCAGAGCTGATCAAATACCACCAAAAAAAAGCTCTATTTGTGGGGAAAAAAGGACGCCAATTTTGTTTGGGAGCCACGTCGCACGACCGCGCAATTGTCTGTTAAAGCGACGCAGTGCCAAATCGCAAAACCTGGCCTGGTCCTTTAGCTGCCTAAAGGTCCGGGTCTTAAGTGGTTAACCAGTAGCTGTCCAGTGCAGTTTTTAATTTTTATTATCAATTTTTTGCTTGCAAATTACTTATAGGATCAATGCCTTCCCTCCTGACAAAATGGCGATCTGCCTGTGTAACGAACAATCAGCGGGTGCTGCCGGCGGATATCAAGTTCCACAGTACTCGCACCTAGGTGTGATCACAATGGGAGCAGGCCACCGGCGGAGCGCTTGCACACCCTAGACCCGGAAGTGTCAGGTCGCGTACTAGGTATGTGATCTGCAGCAGAGCGGCCGCCCTGCCGCAGTATCTCTACGTGCGTTTTCGATGGATCCTATTTTAGGAAGAAAAAAAGAAACATTTTTCGTAGCGTTCATATATGGAAAATCTGCGCAGTTTTGTGATTATCCAAAAATTTTACGTTCCACTTGCTGAGTATAAATTGGTCTCCAGAACCCCACCAGCCGCCATCCTTCATGGTTATGACAGCTCGGGATTGATAAAACGTTCTGGCTGCGCGCCGTCATCGCCGCGGCATGTTGTTCTGCCCTCAGAAATAAACCCAACGGTATGATTTGTGGGGCTCTGAAAAAGCACTAATAACGCCAAAGGTTGTTACACAACCTCATTTACTGCGGCTAAACAAATAAACAGCCTCCTGCCTCCGAGAGAGCTGTGGACGTGTCCCAAAATCCCAGCCATGATGACATAAATTTGGGAAGGAAATTGCTGGATGTCTGTATCTCCCAGATGCTCCATCCTCCCGGAGAGACACTGTTTTTGCTTTCAGCTGAACATAGCTTTTTTTTTTTTTATTCTCTCTGGTGAAATTTTAGCAGCTATTTTTTGAAGTCACGCAACTAAAGTCTTAGCTAGGCTGGCAGGGATCGCTATCCACCTGGGCATCGCATGTCTCTTTGACCTTCTGGCCAAAAGTCCCTGCAGATCACTCATTAAAACAAAAATTGCCCCATACATTTATATGTGCCTTTAACCAGTAGCTGTCCAGGGCAGTTTTTTTATTTTTATTATCATTTTTTGCTAGAAAATTACTTTAACCACTTGCTTACTGGGCACATATACCCCCCTCCTGCCCAGGTGAAATTTCAGCTTTCGGCACTGCGTCGCTTTAACTAACAATTGCGCGGTCATGCGACGTGGCTCCCAAACAAAATTGGCGTCCTTTTTTTCCCACAAATAGAGCTTTCTTTTGGTGGTATTTGATCACCTCTGCGGTTTTTATTTTTTGCGCTATAAACAAAAATAGAGCGCCAATTTTGAAAAAAATTCAATATTTTTTACTTTTTTCTATAATAAATATCCCCCAAAAATATATAAAAAAACATTTTTTTCCCCTCAGTTTAGGACGATACGTATTCTTCTACCTATTTTTGGTAAAAAGATCGCAATAAGCGTTTATCGGTTGGTTTGCGCAAAATTTATAGCGTTTACAAAATAGGGGATAGTTTTATTGCATTTTTATAAAAAAAATATTTTTTACTACTAATGGCGGCGATCAGAGATTTTTTTCATGACTGCGACATTATGGCGGACACTTCAGACAATTTTGACGCATTTTTGGGACCATTTAAAATGCATTGTTTATTGTGAAAATGACAATTGCAGCTTGGGAGTTAACCACAGGGGGCGCAGATGGGGTTATGTGTGACCTGAAGTGTGTTTACAACTGTAGGGGGGTGTGGCTGTAGGTGTGACGTCATCGATTGTGTCCCCCTATAAAAGGGATGACACGATCGATGCAGCCGCCACAGTGAAGAACTGGGAAGCCGTGTTTACACACAGCTCTCCTCGTTCTTCAGCTCCGGGGACCGATCGCTGGACTCCAGCGGCGATCGGGTCCCGCGGTCCCGGTCACGGAGCCTCGGACCCACGGCTGGGTACTAGTACAGGACGTACCTGTACGTGGATGTGCCCAGCCGTGCCATTCTGCCGACGTATATGTGCAGGAGGCGGTCCTTAAGTGGTTAAACCCCCAAACATTACCGTATTTTTCGCTCCATAAGACACACCTGACCATAAGACGCACCTAGGTTTTAGAGGAGGAAAACAAGAAAAAAATATATTTTGAACCAAATGGTGTACTAAAATATTTACCATGAAATGCAGCCTGACCATTGCCATTATTGCAGCCTGACCTGTGCCATCGCATGGGGTAACCATCAACCAATCAGAAAAAGCAGGAAAAAAATGTATTAATCCCACCCCCAGACTGGTAGGATGTCACAAATCCCGCCAAAACAGCTCAAATAATCCAAATTCATTAGCACAAATTCACAGAATTAAGAGAAAACACATCTATCAAAGGAAGGGAATAGTAAAATGCCTTTATAGTACCTTTCTATTATCAAAATGGCGTGGTGCCCAATCATCGTGGGGTCGGATCAGCTGTCAGGGAGCATCTGTTCTAGATCGGCACCAGTGCAGGGATTGGAAGCTGTGGGTGGAGATCGTGGCAGCAATCGCAGGCCGCGCTTCCACAATGCAGCGGCGGTATCCAAGGCAACCAGGAACGCTGTAGTGTCGGGGGGCGCTGTGGCGTGAACGACAGACGTCGACGGTAGACGTCGTTGCTAGGATGCTAGGCTTACAACATCCACCGCCGGCTGCACATGCGCGATGCGCTGGGGGATTGCCAGAGGTGGCGGGGGGCGTTGCCAGAAGCGGCGGGGGGGGGCGGTGCCTCATGTACATTCGGATCATAAGACGCAGGGACATTTTCCCCATATTTTTGTGGGGGAAAAGTACGTTTTATGGTCCGAAAAATACGGTATATATTTTTTAAAAGCAGAGGACCTGGAGAAGAAAATGGTGGTTGTTGCATTTTGTTTTTGTCCTTTTATCATGCAAATTTTTTGAAAAAAAAAAAAATTTATTTTAGTGCAGGCAAACACATAATAATACCTACTTTATGGTAAAATGTTAAAGATGATGTTATGTCGAGTAAATAGATACCGAACATGTCTAGATTTAAAACTGCACACGCCTGTGAAATGGCAACAGGCTTCGATACCTAAAATTATCTGTGAAGGACTTTTTGCCTATGTGCTTCAGTCTAATGCTCTCCCTGCTAACTTAATGCTGTGGGTTAGAGGTAACAGGTGTTTTATGTGTGATTCATCTCTCTCTGTAAGGACTGTTCATATGTTAAATAAGGCTAGCTTTTGAAAGGCCTTTAATTGTGTGACAACGCTGTCTACAACCTAGTGATTCTCAGAGGTGTCAATAGGTGTCAAACTGGATGCAGACGAAACGTCTGCTTAGGAAACTCAAGTGTGTGAAGGTGGTTTGTTGTGTAAGGAATGTGCAGTGATTAGACATGATAATTGTCGGTCGGTGCCGACCTGTCTAGAATGTTTTAGTAATTAGCCTTAGTGTGTGATTAGGGGGGGGGGGTGGAGATTTCATTGTTGCTTCAATGTCTTGGACTGTATAAAAAGCTGAGAAGAAAACCATTAAACCCTGTGTTGTTCCAGCAGTAAGCTTGGCATGTGTGGCTTTCTGGGCGACTCCAGGGATATTCCTCCTCGTGGAATATTGGGGTGATTTTCGTTATGGGAAGAAGGGAACGTTGACGGGGATATCATTGTAATACCGTCACATTATCCATTGGCGATGCTTTTCAAAACATTTTTGATTCCTCTCAAACCTGCCTTGCATACACACGATCGTGATAAAAAATGCTCGAGCAAAGCGCGGTGACGTACAACACATACGACAGCACTATAAAGGGGAAGTTCCATTCGATTGGCGCCACCCTTTGGGCTGATTATGCAAATTTCCCGTCTCATAACTTGCTTCTGAGCATGCGTGTTTTTTTCCCCGTCGTTAAAGCGTACACACAACCGTTTTTCACGACGAGAAAAACTACGAAGTGAAAAATGCCGAGAAAAAATAGAGCATGTTAGAATTTTTTAACGCCCATTTTTCACGTCGAGAAAAATGCTCTGGAGCCTACACACGACCGTTTTTAATGACCAATTTAAAAAATTGCATTTTTCTTGTCATGAAAAACGGTCGTGTGTACGCGGCATTAGAGTTATTGCTCTCACGCTGATATTTGATACCTCGCATTTGTGGTGCTTTGCAGGAAAACAAAATCCAGCACATCCTCATTGACAGGACAGAGCTCTGTATTGTTTACATGGGCAGAGCTCCGTTCCGGTGTGTCTCCTCGATGATCAGTGGGTGGCGGCGAATATCCATTGGCCGGTGTTCTGACGAGAAGTGCCCCCTGTCAAATAATGCCTGCATGGTACTGCGCATGCGCAGCTCTTGCGCAGTACGGAGCCGCCAAAAGCCTCCGAACATCGGAAATTACGATCACCTGTAGACGGCACCTGCGCACAATAGCCGACAGTGTGCCACACGCTCTCGATGCTTGTGCAAGGGGCCGGATTTCTTCATGATGGGCACGTGTGAGGGGCGGATGCCTACAGAAAAGGGCATATTTTATAATGATGGGCAGTGCTGTTAAGATGGTTTAGCTAGCTAACACAAGCAATAGCAATGCCCATCATTACAAAATATGCGCCCTTCTGTAGGCATCCGCCCCTCACACGTGCCCATCATGAAGAAATCCGGGCCCCTACAGCTGATCGTAAATTTCGATTTTCCGTGGCTCCATACTGCGCAGAATTATTCGACAGGGGGCATTTCGACAGGACACCGGCACCTGCAAATCAGCTCATGTTGTGACTGATCACAGAAAAAGCAGCGCGCCCTCCTACCCTAACCACACAGATGTCATATTGGGGGCAGTGTCTCAGTTGACGTCAATGGGACTGCCTGCACAGGGACACACAGAACACCCATGCATCCCGTATATGGGTAAATACGGCCCTCACACGGGACATGCATTGATACGCCTCGTGTAAATGATGCCTAAATCTTCACTGGTGCCGAGGCAGCTCTGAGGTAAACACATGTAAACAAGGCCTCAAAGATCTGAATCTCCACATAGTCTTTGTGAAGGACGTTATCAGCAGTATAATAAGACAGAACATACGCAATGTGTGACCTTCTCTGAGCACGTCAAAACGACAACGTCGATGAGCAAAGCGCAATCGCCATAGCAACCAGGTTACACCTTTCGTAACCAGCTGAACAACGAGAGATGTTTTCTCATTTCTCACTGAGGATTACTGGCCTTTACACATTCGTTTTTTGCCTTAAAGACATAGTTCACCTTTACCAGTGAGCTGCTTCTGCAGGTAAAGGGCACCTGGAGATAGAAACAGGGGGCCAGATTCTCAAAAGACATACGCCGTCGTATCTCTGAGTCCGCCCGTCTTATCTATGCGCCTGATTCATAGAATCAGTTACGCATAGATAACCATTAGATCCGACAGGCGTAAGGCTATTACGCTGTCGGATCTTAAATGCATTTTTTTTTTCGCCGCTAGGTTTTGCCGACGTCGTTTTCCTGATCAAGTATGCAAATTAGCAAAATACGCGAATTCCCGAACGTACGCCCGACCGACGCAGTGAAGTTACGACGTTTACGTAAGATTTGCGACGCGTAAAGTTGCCCCTGGGTATATGTCAATGTTAAGTATGGCCGTCGTTCCCGCGTCGAAATTTGGAAATTTACGTCGTTTGCGTAAGTCGTCCGTGAATGGCGCTGGACGCCATTTGCGTTAACGTCGAAACCAATGACGTCCTTGCGACGTCATTTAGCGCAATGCACGTCGGGAAATTTTAGGGACGGCGCATGCGCAGTACGTTCGGCGCGGGAACGCGCCTAATTTAAATGATCCACGCCCCCTAGCCGGAGGATTTACGTTACGCCGCCGCAACTTTACAGGCAAGTGCTTTGTGAATCAAGCACTTGCCTTTAAAACTTGCGGCGGCGTAACGTAAATGAGATACTTTACGCCGCCGCAAAGATGCGGCGATCTACCTGAATCTGGCCCAAACTGTGCAGCTTTGACCAAAGTTGAATAATTCCCTTGCTATAGGTCAGTGGTCTCCAAACTGCGGCCTGGGGAAAGGATGTGGCCCTCTGCTTGCTTTTATCTGGCTCTTGGGGAAACTATCACCCCCACCCCTTTGTCAGCAAAAATTCTTGATACTGACACCAATAATGGGGCACTACCCCCCCCCCACTGTCAGCAACAGTGGAGCATATTTCCTGATACTGACACCAATAATGGGGCACTATTCCTCCCACTAACACCAAGGATGGGGCAATATTCCTCTCACTGACATCAATGAGGAAGCACTATTCTTAAACCACTGACACCAACGATGGGGCACTATTCCTCGCACTGACACCAAGGTTGGGGCACTATTCCTCCCACTGACATCAATGAGGAAGCACTATTCTTAAACCACTGACACCAACGATGGGGCAATATTCCTCGCACTGACACCAAGGATGGGGCACTATTCCTCCCGCTGACACCATGGATGAGGCACTATTCCTCCCACTGAAATCAACAATAGGGCACTATTCCTCCCATAGCCACCAAGGATGGGGCACTATTCATCCCACTGACACCAGCAATGTTGCACTATTCCTCCCACTGACACCAAGGATGGGGCACTATTATTTCCACTGAAACCAAGGATGGGGCACTTTACCTCTCACAGACACCAAGGATGGGGCACTATTCCTCCCAGTGACACCAACGATGGGGCACTATTCCTCCCACAGACACCAGGGATGTGGGCACTATTCCTCCCACTGACACCAACGATGGGGCAATATTCCTCCCACTGACAACAATGATGGGGCACTAGTCCCCCCACAGACACCAAGGATGGGACACTATTCCTCCCACTGACACCAAAGATGGGGCACTATTCCTCCCATTGACAACAATGATGGGCGCACTATTCCTCCCACTGACACCAAGGATGGGGCACAATTCCTCCCACTGACACCAACGTTGGGGCACTATTCCTCCCACTGACACCAAAGATGGGGCGCTATTCCTCCCACTGACACCAACGATGGGGCGCTATTCCTCCCACTGATACCAACAATGGGTCACTATTCCCGCCACTGACACCAGACTGCCTGCCAAACGCTCTAAATGTTTTGCATAAGGTTGGACATACATGAATGGACACAGATGTAAAAGGATGTATAAGAAAACACATCCATTTACATCTGGGCGCCGCCCATAGGGATACGCTGCAGTCCGGTTTAATGTACCGGAATGGACCTGGATTTAATTTGAATGCCCATCCTCTTACATACAGATGCTCATACTTTGCAGATTAGTCTAACATTCCTAAATGGTTATGGATGTAAACGGACGCACATTTGCTTAAATCTGACCACCCATAGGGTTACACTGTGGTCCAGTCCAATGTACCGGAATGGACCTGGATATAACCGGACGCACATCTGTTAAATCTGGCTGCCCATTGGGATACACTGCAGTCCGGCCCAATGTATCTGAACAGACTCGTGTGTACTTTGGACGCCCATCCTCTTACGTCGAGATGCCCATATTTTTCAGTTTAATCCAACATTTCTAAATGGTTATGGATGTACCCGGATGCACATCTGCTTTAGTCAGGCTGCCCATAGGGTTACACTGTGGTCCAGTCCAATGTACCGGAATGGACCTGGATGTACCTGGACGCACGTCTGCTTAAATTTGGCCTCCCATAGGGATACACTGCAGCAGTGGCGTTGCTAGGGGGTGGCTTTTGGCGCCATAGCCCCGAATTTGGGGCCCATAGCCTGAGTCTCTCAAAAGCAGCCTTGGCTCTTTAAGGACTCTGTAAGGGGGGCTCTCTGGGGACCCTGATATAAGGCTGGGGGGCTCTCTGGGGACCCTGATATAAGGCTGGGGGGCTCTCTGGAGACACTGATGTAATGGGGGAGCTCTCTGGGGACCTTGATGTAAGGGGGGGGATCTCTGGGGACACTGATGTAATGGGGGGGGCTCTCTGGGGACCTTGAGGTACGTGAGGGGGTTCTCTGGGGACCCTGATGTAAGGGGGGGCTCTCTGGGGACCCTGATTTAAGAATAAAATATGTATATATATATATATATAAAATATACATGTGTAAGCCCGCCCAAGCGTAGGACTTTCTTCTTTACTTTGGCCCAGATTCAAGAAGCAATTGCGTCTGCGTAACCATAGTTACGCAGCGCAATTGCTTACTTGCGCCGGCGTTTCAAATGCTCCTGATTCAGGAACCTCGTTACGCCGACTGCAGCCTAAGATATGACTAGCATAAGGCTCTTATGCCAGTCATATCGTAGGCTGCATTCTTACGATGGCCGCTAGGGGGCGTTCCCGTAGTGGTCAGCGTATAGTATGCAAATTGCATACTAACGCCGATTCACTACCCTACGCAAGCCCTGCGTACGCAGTTTACGTTGTTTGCGTACGTCGGGTTTCGCGTAAGGCTGCTCCTGCTAATAGCAGGGGCAGCCAATGCTACGTATACCCGTCGTTCCCGCGTCGCGAAGTTAAAATTTTACGTTGTTTGCGTAAGTGAATCGTGAATGGCGCTGGACGCCATTCACGTTCACTTTGAAGCAAATGACGTCCTTGCGACGTCATTTGCCGCAATGCACGCCGGGAAAGTTTCCCGACGGAGCATGCGCACTACGTACAGCGCGGGAACGCGCCTAATTTAAATGATCCACGCCCCCTACGGGATCATTTAAATTACCCGCCCTTACGCCGGGCATTTTTGAGGAGCGCCCACGCAAATTACGTGGCTACTGCTTCGTGAATGAAGCGTAGCGCAAATAATTTGCGGGGGCGCAGGGCAAAAACGGGACGCTGCGCCTCCGTAAGAAGTGCGCAGCGGTACCTGAATCTGCCCCATTGTTGCTATGAGCTCTAGCCCCAGATCTTTTGTAGACCTAGCAACGCCCCTGCACTGCAGTCCTGTCCAATGTACCTGAACGTACCTAAATGTAAACAGATATAACCAGACGCACATCCCCGTACATCTGGCCGCCCCTTAGCCATATACTACAGTCCAGTCCAACGTACCTAAATGGACGTAATGGGATGCAAGTCCACTTACACCCTGCTGCCCATAGGAATACACTGAAATCGGGTTGGACATACCTGGATGTAATGGGACGCACATCCACTTACACCCTGCTGCCCATAGGAATACATTTTAGACCAATCCAATGGTCCTGAACAGACCCGGATGTATACGGGTTCATATCTACTTACACCTGGCTGCCCATAGAGATGCATTGTAGCCCGTTTGTGATCCGTCTAATCACAAACTGATGGATCGCCCATATCAAAGGGGCATAATTGAGGATGCCAAAAGGCCCACCAACCACCCCGAGCATCGGTGCAGAGAGCAGAGAGCCGGCTGCCAGGCGAGCGAGCACTAAGGTAAGTAGAAGTGCTTTTTAATGGTGCCCCGGATGGGCATTTAACCCTTGGTGTGCAGGGGGGAGTACAACTGCAAGGGTAGTTTTTAGATTTCCAGTTCGGCTTTAAAATGAAAGCCATCTATCTGTTTTATCCAATTAACTGCGGAAATTAAACCATTTATCAAGAACAACAGCATGAGTCTATCATCTTCACTTCTACTCTTCTTAGGTATTAATGATGCACAAGATATTATAATTATATTTCATTCTATTTATACCCCCGTTGTCATAATCCCCCCTCCCCGCGCTTGTAGGCATGTCACTTTTGACCGCGGTGTGAAGTGTGTGCTGATTCAGAGAATGACGCTCTGCATCCATTCTCCTCCACCCCCACTCCTTCCTGTGACTCATCCCACGTCAAATAATGGAGCTGCCCTTTCCATCGGATTATATTCTGCTCGGCATTGCTTCTGTGTGGGAGATCGGAAGCATTGTTATAATTATACCCAGGTGAGCTCTGCCCTACCTTAATTATCAGCACCAGCTTAATGGATGGCGCTCTGTATTTCCGACCATACACCAACAATCCCGACAGTGCTAATTGGGTGGATTAAAGTGTATCCTAAACCCAAGAACAAAAATAATAGATTGCAGTTTACCAATCCTTAGTGGCGGCTGCATCTGTTCAGGGTTTTTTCCTTCATTTTCACCTGGCCAGTAACACACTTCCTGTTCTAGGGTGACAACATCACTCGCTGTATTGTATGTAGAGAAGCAGTGTTGTCACCCTAGAAGAGGATTCCTCTTCTCTTCCCCTTTCTTCCCTTCCCCTTTCTTCCCTTCCCTTCTCTTCTCCTTTCTCTCTTTTCTTCTCTCTCCTCCCTTCTTGCCTCCTCCTTTTCTCTTTTCTTCTCTTCTGCCTTATCTCCTTTCTCCTCTCCTCTCTTCTCCTCCCGTCCCTTCTCTCTTTTCTCCTCTTTGGCCTTGTGCCTTCTCTCTTTTCTTCTTTTCTCTCTTCTCGCCTCTTCCCTTTCCCTCTCTCTTTTCTTCTCTTCTCTCTTCTCTCTCCTCTCTCTTCTCCCTTCTCTTCTCGTCTCTTGCCTTCCCTTCTCTATTTTCTTCTCTTCTCCCTTCTCTCTCTTCTTCTCTTTATTGCCATCTCCCTTCTCTTTTCTTCTCTCTTATCCCTTCAACTTTCTCACTTTTCTTCTCTTCTCCCTTCTCTTTTTTCTTCTCATCTCCCTTCTCTCTCATCTCTTCTCCTTTTCTCTCTATTCCCATCTTCCTTTTCTTTTCTTCTCTCTTATCCCTTCAACTGTCTCTCTTTTCTTCTCTTCTCCCTTCTCTCTTTTCTTCTCATCTCCCTTCTCTCTCATCTCTTCTCCTTTTCTCTCTATTCCCATCTCCCTTCTATTTCTTTTCTCTTATCCCTTCCACCTTCTCTCTTCTCCCTTCTCACTTTTCTTCTTTTCTCTCCTCTCTTCTCGCCTCTTCCCTTTCCTTCTCTCTTTTCTTCTCTTCTCCCTTCTCTCTCCTCTCTCTTCTCCCTTTTCTTCTCTCCTCTCTATTCTCCCTTCTCTTCTCGTCTTTTGCCTTCCCTTCTCTATTTTCTTCTCTTCTCCCTTCTCTCTCCTCTTCTCTCTATTGCCATCTCCCTTCTCTTTTCTTTTCTTCTCTCTTATTCCTTCAACTTTCTCTCTTTTCTTCTCTTCTCCCATCTCTTTTTTCTTCTCATCTCCCTTCTCTCTCATCTCTTCTCCTTTTCTCTCTATTCCAATCTCCCTTTTCTTTTCTTCTCTCTTATCCCTTCAACTGTCTCTCTTTTCTTCTCTTCTCCCTTCTCTCTTTTCTTCTCATCTCCCTTCTCTCTCATCTCCCTTCTCTCTCATTTCCCTTCTCTCTCATCTCTTCTCCTTTTCTCTCTATTCCCATCTCCCTTCTATTTTCTTTTCTCTTATCCCTTCCACCTTCTCTCTTCTCCCTTTTCTCTTTTCTCTCTTCTCTTCTCGCCTCTTCCCTTTCCTTCTCTCTTTTCTTCTCTTCTCCCTTCTCTTCTCTCCTCTCTATTCTCTCTTCTCGTCTCTTGCCTTCCCTTCTCTGTTTTCTTCTCTTCTCCCTTCTCTCTCCTCTTCTCTCTATTGCCATCTCCCTTCTCTTTTCTTCTCTCTTATCCCTTCAACTTTCTCTCTTTTCTTCTCTTCTCCCTTCTCTTTTTTCTTCTCTTCTCCCTTCTCTTTTTTCTTCTCATCTCCCTTCTCTCTCATCTCTTCTCCTTTTCTCTCTATTCCCATCTCCCTTTTCTTTTCTTCTCTCTTATCCCTTCAACTGTCTCTCTTTTCTTCTCTTCTCCCTTCTCTTTTTTCTTCTCATCTCCCTTCTCTCTCATCTCTTCTCCTTTTCTCTCTATTCCCATCTCCCTTTTCTTTTCTTCTCTCTTATCCCTTCAACTGTCTCTCTTTTCTTCTCTTCTCCCTTCTCTCTTTTCTTCTCATCTCCCTTCTCTCTCATCTCTTCTCCTTTTCTCTCTATTCCCATCTCCCTTCTATTTTCTTTTCTCTTATCCCTTCCACCTTCTCTCTTCTCCCTTCTCTCTTTTTGTCTCTTCTCTCCTCTCCCTTCTCTCTCTCTGTTCTCTCTTCTCCCTTCTATCTTCTTTTTTTCTCCATTCTTTCTCTTTTCTCTCTCCTCTCTTCTCCTCCCAAGCATAACTCTCAACTCTATTGCCGCATACATACGATCAGTTTTCTCGTCGGGAAAACTGTCATGTTTTCTCTTGGACGAGAAAACCGTCCGTGTGTAGGCTCTCCAGCATTTTTCCAGACGAGAAAACCGACGAGAGAATTTAGAACATGTTCTAAATTTTCTCCTTCCGATTCGCGGCATTTTTTTCCTCTGCAGTTTTCCCATAGGGAAACACTGCTAGGGAGCCCCCACGCGGCCGGTTTTCTCGACCAAGAGAAAACCTGCCGGGAAAACCGGCCGTGTGTACGCAGTGAAAAGGGACCAAGCCGGTACTCGGTTTTTCCATTGGGTTTCTCGGCGGTGTTTTCACCGCCAAGAAACCCAATCGTGTGTACGCGGCATAAGATGGGAAAGAGGGACACTTAATAGCAAATATTATTTAGACAAAAGGACACACTCCCATTACATAGAGAACTAAAACACAAAAATGATTGAATAAGGCCCCTCTCCAGGATAGTTTTTACCCCCACCACCTTTTGGTTGACCACTGGAAAGAAAAAAAAAATCCCTATCTGTTTTATCATAATAACGTCATAGAGCTAGATTCAGCATTGTTTTACGTCGGCGTATCTATAGATACGCCGCGTAAGTAGAAAGATGCGCCGTCGTATCTATGCGTGCCATTCTGGGAGCTAGATACGCCTGAATTATTGCTTCCTCCGACCGACGTAAGTGTTAGTACGCCGTCGTATCTAGGGTGCATATTTACGCTGGCCGCTAGGGGCGCTTCCGTAGATTTACACGTAGAATATGTAAATGACCTAGATACGCCGATTCACGAACGTACTTGCGCCCGCTACGCCATTTACGTAAGGCTTACACGCAGCCAATGTTAAAGTATAGACGTCGGAACAGCCGTCGAATTTTACGTCGTTTACGTAAGTGGTACGTGAATGGGGCTGTGCGTAGGTTACGATCACTTTGAAAGCATTGAGCCGACGTATCTTAGGGAGTATATGCAACGTGACTCTGAGCATGCGCGCGCATGCGCCGTTCGTTCGTGAAAACATTTACATGGGGTCACGGCTAATTTGTATAAAACACGCCCACTACCGTACACATTTAAATTAGGCGGGCTTACGCCTGCCTATGTACAGTACGCCGGCGCAACGTACAGCGCCAGATCTTACAGAATACCGTTCTGGGCTCCCTGATTTACGCCGGCGTAGCGCATATGAGATGCGCTACGCCGGCCAAAAGGTACGCCGAGCTACGTGAATCTAGCTCATAGTTTACATTTTTGGGGTTTTATTCAAGAAGTGCAAAAAGAGATCACACAAATATACATACTGTAAGTATAACATTTAATTAAGTAATGACAGATACAGATAACAAATGTAATAAGTATTCTTGTTAAATTTTCGAATGTTAACTAATGGTGCCTTTTCCGCCACAGAGTCCCAACCGCTTTTGTGGCGTGGCACAGAAGATCAAAGTCAGACGCGTGCATGATAGCAGCTCTGAGATGAGACTTATTATTCCAAGTTTTAGCTGTGTTATATACTGTAGAGGACTTGTGTGTAAGTAAATGACCAACCCCACTTGCAAACAACATGACTTGGTCAGTTTGTAATGGAATTCCTTTTGTATGAAGTCTGCTAAGATAACCAGGCTTTGGAGGCATTCTTAGATATTTTGAGACAACTCTATTAAAGAAATATGAAATTTCTCCATCACTATCTAAATTCCCTATTGTATCACTTACCTTAACTGGTGGTCACATGATGCTGCAGCGCCTTTGGGCGTTCCTATTGGATGCCCAGTGACAGGATCTTCTTAGGATCCATAAGAGGATGATGGCATCACAGGGGAATGGCAATCTCAGAGTGGGCATTTCAGCTCTGGATCAGCGGCCCTCCACCCGCAAATCGTGGTGGCGAGGGATCTAGAGGTGGTACTTAGATAAGTATATCTTACTTTGCAAGGTAAATGGGAAAACAATGCCTAGTAGGGTAGATTTAGACATGTGCCCAAATCTCCCTTGCCTCTGAAGCCCGGTCTGTGTAAGGGGCATTCTTCCCACTGATCCCCAACTTAAAGAACATTTTTTCCTATTGACCACCAACGTAAGGGCTACTTTTCCCAATAACCCCCAACAGTGGCGGCTGGTCAGTTCCCCCAACAAACCCACCTGCCCCCCCATCACTCGCTCGTCCGTCTGCCCACCAGCCCCGCACTTACTCCTGAAGTGAAGGACACGGCTGTATCCGGGGAGATGTGATGCAGCGGAATGCGGGAAGACTAGTAACCCCCCTGGACCAAATCGAAGGGTCCGTTGTGCCTGCCAGAACGAGCTGAGCCAATCATAAAGGGAAGCCAACTTGGAAGCGGGACCGAAGACCAGGGGAGCCGAGCCAGAGTGTCAGGCGCGCCTTGATGACGTGCATCACCAAGCCGGATGGGAGGAAGGAGAATGGAAGCCCGTGCTTCCCCTCTCGGCCAATCGGGTCTCAGGACCTGCTACTTGATTGGCCTGGAGGAGAATCAGGAAGACAATAGCGAATATTACATTTCTATTGTCACACAAGTGGGTGGGCACAGGGCGCAGTGCTCTGTGCCCCGATCCCACCCTTTTTAAAGCCAAATACTGCCCTTCCCTGGTGGTCCAGTGTGGGCTTTCCTGGTGGTCCAGTGTGGGCATTCGAGGGGGGGCTGCGCTTATAAACAATCAGCACGAACACCCCCTGTCAGGAGAGCCGCCGATCGGCTTCTTCTACTCGCATCTGTCAGACGCGAGTGAGGAAGAGCCATCAACGGCTCTTCCTGTTTACATCGTGATCAGCTGTGATTGGACACGGCTGATAACGTGGTAAAGAGCCTCCGCTGGAGGCTCTTTACCGAGATCGGAGATGCAGGGTGTCAGACTGACACCCGCATCACCAATCGCCGCGCTGCGCACCCCCACGGGCACGCGCCGGCATGAAATCCTGCAGGACGTGAATAGACGTCCAGTCAGGATTTCACAACCACCTCCCGGACGTCAATTGTCTATTGACCGGGCTGAAGTGGTTAAAAACGTAATTTTTTTTACAACCTGAAAAACAGTCGCGTGTACGCGGCATTAGAGATTCTGTAGAAGACCTCCAAATCCAGGGGTCACATGGTTAAGTCTAAATGCGTTGTATTTGCGAAAAATCACTGAAGTATCTTTGTGACATTTTCGAGTCGATGGAAAGGCAGCATTTAAGCGTCCGCCTTCTGTACTCCCTCTGCGTATATCCTGTCGCTGTTCATCTCACGTTCGTCTGAGAGCCCCAACCGACGTCAGCAAACACAATCATCGGCAACGTCAAGTGTAGATGGGAATATTCTGACATATGAAGAGGCTCTGGTATTACTGCCTTCTGTGTTCTCTAAGGGTTTCCAGGCAGAGAATCTCATAAGCCCCCCTTCCTTTGCTTGTCAGATTTTGTTTCACCATCTCAAAGCTCTGCTCATAATAATCAACCGTGTCCTTCTGTCGCTATATGCTGGGTATACGTAATTACTAAATAATCATATTTTATTATAGTGGACGCTTGGGTGAGAAGCAGTTATTGTTGGGGGGGGGCGATAAAAAAATTTTTTTTTGCTTTGCAACTGTGAAGGCTCTGCAAGGAAGATGGAATTGTGAGTGATGGGAGGAAGGGAGTGTAGAGGGTAAGGGCAAGAGGGGGGTAAGTGTGGAAGGTGATTGTAAGGCCTCGTACACACGATAGGTTAAACAGAGGACAGCGGTCTGATGGACCGATTTCATCGGTCAAAACCGATCGTGTGTGGGCCCCATAGGTTATTTAACCATCGGTTAAAAAAAAGCCAACTTGCTTTAACCACTTGCCGACCGCCTTACATATTTTAACGGCGGCACTTTAAAGATGGATATCTCGGTAACGGCAGCAGCTGCTGCCACAACCGAGGTATCCATCTTTAGTGCCAACGGTCCTGTAAACGATAACGGCGGTCTCCGCGGCAGGTTCGCCGCGAGATCGCCGTTATCGGTGGCGGGAGAGGGGCCCCCCCCTCCCGCCCCTCCGCCGCTTACCGGAGCCGTCGGTAGCGGCGGAGGCGATCGGGTCCGTTCGGCACCTGTGTGGGGATGCGACTGAGGGAAAAATCGCCCCCACCCGTCCCCATATCTCTGCTGGGCGGAAGTGACGTCAAAACGTCAGTCTCGTCCAGCCTCTTAAAGCAACATTTTTTTTTTCTGTCATTTGAAAAAATGACAGTTTAATTTGTTTTTTTCTTTTTTTGCATTTAAGTCTAAATATGAGATGTGAGGTCTTTTTGACCCCAGATCTCATATTTAAGAGGACCTGTCATGCTTTTTTCTATTACAAGGGATGTTTACATTCCTTGTAATAGGAATAAAAGTGATATATTTTTTTTTTTTTTATTTCAGTGTAAAAAATTATAAAAATAAATAAGAAAACAACGACGAGCTCGCGCACAGAAGCGAACGCATACGCGAGTAGCGCCCGCATATGAAAACGGTGTTCAAACCACACAAGTGAGGTATCGCCGCGTTTGTTAGAGCGAGAGCAATAATTCTAGCCCTAGACCTACTCTGTAGCTCAAAAAATGCAACCTGTAGAATTTTTTAAACGTCGCCTATCGAGATTTTTAAGGGTAAAAGTTTGACGCCATGCCACAAGCGGGCGCAATTTTTAAGCGTGTCATGTTGGGTATCATTTTACTCGGCGTAACATTATCTTTCACAATATATAAAAAAATTGGGCAAAAATTATTGTTGTCTTATTTTTTAATTAAAAACAATGATTTTTTCCCAAAAAAAGTGCGCTTGTAAGACCGCTGCGCAAATACGGTGTGACAAAAAGTATTGCAATGACTGCCATTTTATTCCCTAGGATGTCTGCTAAAAAAAAATATATAATGTTTGGGGGTTCTGATTAATTTTCTAGCAAAAAAATTGTGATTTTTACATGAAGGAGAGAAGTGCCAAATCAGGCCCGGTTGTCAAGTGGTTAAATTTAACCGATGGATTCCTAACCGATAGGTCAAAACCGATCGTTAGTAGGCACGACCATCGGTTAAAAATCCACGCATGCTCAGAATCAAGTCGACACATGCTTGGAAGCATTGAACTTCGGTTTGTTTTCAGCACGTCGTTGTGTTTTACGTCACCGCGTTCTGACACGATCGTTTTTTTAACCGATGGTGTGTAGGCGCGACGGACCATCAGTCAGCTTCATCGGTTAACCGATGAAAACGGTCCATCGGTCCGTTCTCATCGGATGGACTGATCGCGTGTACGCAGCATACAGAAAATGGTACTGGAGAGGATAAGTGGATAGAGGAGGTGAGTGGAAAGGTAGAATGTGATTAGCAGACAGAAGAAGGTGATTGGAAGGGGCAGGAGATGATGGTTTCGTGTGATTGGAAGATGGTAGGAGGTGAGTGTACGGTGTGATTGGAAGCGGCAAAAGGTCAGGGAGCTGTGTGATTGGAAGGGGCAGAAGGTGATGGTGGAGTGTGACTGGAAGGGGGGAAGGAAATGAGGGTAAAGAGTGTTCAGAGGCAACAGGGGGGGGGGGGACTACATTGTGATTAGAAGGGGCAGGAGGTGAGGATGGTATGTGATTGGAAAGGGCAAAAGATTAATGTGAATTGGAAAAATAAATCCTCTAGGTCGGACTTTGGAGGCAACAGTATGATTTTTATAAAAAGTTACATTTTATTAAACATGGTGTGACAGCAGGCAGGTAAAAATAACCTGGTTGCATCCAGGATTGCAAATATGTGTGTCCCAGATTCAGGCTCTATGCCAATTTGTACCACATGGGGAAGTTCTGAGAGTCCTGCAGGGGTAGAGGTAATGAGCCCAGCTGAATTAAAGGATCACTAAGGGTAGGGTGTTATTGGAAGGTGAGAGTACATTGCAATTGGAAGGGCAGAAGATGAGGGTAGGGTGTGATTGGAAGGGGCAGGAGGTGAGGGTAGGGTGTGATTGGAAAGGGGTAGGAGGTGAGGGTAGGGTGTGATTGGAAGGGGCAGGAGGTGAGGGTAGGGTGTGGTTGGAAGGGCAGGAGGTGAGGGTATGGTGATTGGAAGGTGAAGGTAGGGTGTGATTGGAAGGTGAGAGTACATTGTAATTGGAAGGGCAGAAGGTGAGGGGTGGGTGTGATTAGAAGGTGAGAGTACATTGTAATTGGAAGGGCAGAAGGTAAGGGTAGGGTGCGATTGGAAAGTGAGAGTACATTGTAATTGGAAGGGCAGAAGATGAGGGTAAGGTGTGATTGGAAGGGGCAGGAGGTGAGGGTAGGGTGTGATTGGAAGGGGTAGGAGGTGAGGATAGGGTGTGATTGGAAGGGACAGGAGGTGAGGGTAGGGTGATTGGAAGGTGATGGTAGGGTGTGATTGGAAGGGGCAGGAGGTGAGGGTAGGGTGTGGTTGGAAGGGCAGGAGGTGAGGGTAGGGTGATTGGAAGGTGATGGTAGGGTGTGATTGGAAGGGGCAGGAGGTGAGGGTAGGGTGTGATTGGAAGGGCAGGAGGTGAGGGTAGGGTGATTGGAAGGTGATGGTAGGGTGTGATTGGAAGGGGCAGGAGGTGAGGGTAGGGTGTGATTGGAAGGGGCAGGAGGTGAGGGTAGGGTGTGATTGGAAGGTGAGAGTACATTGTAATTGGAAGGGCAGAAGGTGAGGGTAGGGTGTGATTGGAAGGGGCAGGAGGTGAGGGTAGGGTGTGATTGGAAGGTGAAAGTACATTGTAATTGGAAGGGCAGAAGGTGAGGGTACAATGCGTTTTGAGAGGCCCAGAGATGAAGGTTCAGTGTAATTGGAAAAGGCAGGAGGTAAGGGTAGAGTGTGATTGGAAGGGACCAGATGGGACAGTAGAGTGTAATAAAATACTATGTGATTGGAGGGGACAGGCGATGAGGTAGAATGTCATTAGAGGGGGGTGGAAGGACCAATAAAAACTATTGAAACAAAGAAGGGAGTAGGAGGTTGAGGGTACAGTGTGATTGGAAGGGGTAGCAGATCCAGATAGAGTGTGCAGGACAGGGGCAATTGAGAGGTAGAGTGTGATTTAAAGGGTTTAGGAGGTGATGGCATGATGTGATTGGAAGAGGTAGGGGTAAAATGTCATTGGAAGTGTTCAGGAGATAAGGTAGGGTCTGATTGGAAGGAAGAGGGTGGTGAAGTAGAGTGGTAATAATGGAAGGATCATGTAAGGAACATATTAATGTAAGGAACATAACATTTGTGGTTTTTGGGGTTTTCATACAGTACAAAACAATCATTCTTAACCATGGATCTGTGGAACCCCAGGGTTCCTTCAGAGGTTCCATGAGGTATTACTAATTGACCTCCTATATTGATCCAGGTCAGCGCCAATTGGCAGAGTCAACGGCATAACACCAATAATGGGCTAGATTCAGAGAGATTTGCCTATCTTTAGGCGGGCGTAGCGTATCGCATATACGCTACGCCGCCGTAACTTTGACAGGCAAGTCCCGTATTCACAAAGATTTTGCGCCCGAATTTTCGGCGGTGTAGCGTATATGGGCCGGCGTAAGCCTGCCTAATTCAAAATAGGCTGGTAGGGGGCGTGTTGTATGCTAATCACTAGTGACCCCACGTATTTGACGCTTCTAATGAACGGCGCATGCGTCAAAATCACATCGGCTAGATATACGCCGAACACTGCCTACGACGTGTACGTAAGTTACACACAGCCCTATTTGCGTACGACTTACACAAACGACGGAAAATTCGACGCTGTCCCGACGTCCATACTTAACATTGCCTGCGCCTCATATAGCAGGGGTAACTTTACGTCGGTCCGACGCCTTACGCAAACGACGTATATAGATACGCCGGGCGCAACTACGTTCGTGAATCAGCGTATCTAGCTCATTACCATATTCGACGCTTAAATCTACGGAAGCGCCACCTAGCGGCCAGTGTAAATATGCAACTAAGATACGACGGCGTAAGAGACTTATGTCGGTCGTATCTTAGCCAAATTTCGGCGTATCTTGCTTTCTGAATACAGAAAAAAGATACGCCGGCGCATCCTAGAACTTACGTGGCGTATCAATAGATACGCCGATGTAAATTCTTTCTGAATCTAGCCCAATATTTTTAGCTTTCAAGAAAGGGTGCATTTTGCCACCACTGTAAGGAACATTCCTCCCACTGACCACCAGTGTACGGGGCATTTTTCCTAGTCAGCTCTGATGAATTGGGTTTAGCGGGGCTAAAATAAAATCATTTTATTGGTTCCATTATTAAAACTTGGCCCATGTAACATTAGAAATTTTGACTCTGGAAAATTTTATATAATTACTAACGTTTCCCTCACCCTCTCCTATGGCGTCTCTGCTCTACTGGCAAAACCAACAAGATATCACCCTGATTGACAAGCGAGGGAGTGTTGGATAAAATGGGATTTGCACTTGGCTGATTCCGCCATTGGGGAGATGTCACCGGCGTCAGATTGACAATATGACGCGTCCCTTTTATTCCGTGGAGATTTGCATATAACTGCAGCTGTTTGTATCTCTGGATCTGCTGATTATTATCTTCTGAATTGCTGATTATTTATTATGTGATTTTGACTGAAAGCAACTTCTGTTGATGCATTTCGTCACGCTAGGCTCAATTTAAATCACCATGAATTGTGCGTCAGTTGTTCCTAATTATAAAAACCATTCATTCTCTCTTTTATTGATTCCTCAGGCTGCCTGTTTGATCTGAGGCTATGCTCCAAGGAGGAGGTCTGTGTACAAGGTGAGTCTTCCTACCCGTATATCCTCGTATACTCATATCACATACAGACCAGCTGGGTCTTCTAGTCTGACCCTTTTCCTATTAAAGCAGGGCTGCAAGCCAGATACAGTGGGGGGAAATCATTATTTGATCCCCTGCGGCTTTTGTAAGCCCATTTACAAAGAAATGAAGGGTCTGTCATTTTTATCATAGGTGTATTTTAAATAATAGAGACAGAGGGCCAGATTCAGAAAGGATTTACGACGGCGTATCTCCAGATACGCCGTCGTAAGTCCGAATGTGAGGCGTCGTATCTCGGCGCCTGATTCAAAGAATCAGATACGCCAGAATTTGTCTAAGATACAACTGACGTAAGTCTCTTACGCCGTCGTATCTTAGGTGCATATTTACGCTACGCCGCCGTAACTTAGGGCGCAAGTACATGGGGCCAGATTCTCAGAAGAGATACGACGGTGTATCTCAGGAAACACCGTCCTATCTCTGTTTTTGGCCCCGGGTATCTATGCGTATGATTCCTAGAATCATGTTCGCATAGATACGGCGTAGATCCGACAGGTGTAAGTCACTTACACCGTCGGATCTTAGATGTAATTCGACGCTGGCCGCTAGGTGGCGTTTACGTTCAGTTCTCATTTGACTATGCAAATTAGCCTTATACGTCGATTCCCAAACAAATTTGCGCTGCGTCGTCGTCGTTTACGTAATTTCCGTAAGCGTAAGGTTACCTCTGCTATATGAGGGGTAACCTTACGCCAGTCCGCCGTATGCCATGTTAAGTATGGCGTCGGGTCAGCGTCGTCTTTTTCCGTCGGTTACGTTGTTTTACTAAGTCATTCGCGAATACGACTTTACGTCAATGACGCTCACGTCGGCGTCATTGATGTTTTCCGTCGTGAGCTGGAGCATGCGCACTGGGCTATTTTTCTGCCCGGCGCATGCGCAGTTCAATCAGTGCGGGGGCGCGCTTAATTTGAATACAAGCCGCCCCCTTTGAATTACGCGGCCATACGCCGGGCCATTTACACTACGCCGCCGCAAATTACGGAGCAAGTGCTTGGAGAATACGGCACTTGCTCCAGTAAGTTGCGGTGGCGTGGTGTAAATGGCTTACACTACGCCGACGCCATGAGAATCTGGCCCTTTGTGAATACGATACTCGCCTCTCTAAGTTACGGCGGCATAGGGTATATGAGATACGATACGCCCGCCTAAACTTAAGCCATTCTTTCTGAATCTGGCCCTATATATCAAGCAAAAATCCAGAAAAAACACATGATACAAATGTTATAAATTAAGTTACATTTCAGGGAGTAAAATAAGTATTTAATCCCCAAGCAAAACATGACTCGGTACTTGGTGGAGAAACCCTGGTTGGGAAGCACAGAGGTCAGACGTTTCTTGTAGTTGTTGATCAGGTTTGCACATCTCAGGAGGGATTTTGGTCCACTTAAGCCGCGTACACACGATCGGTCCATCCGATGAGAACGGTCTAAAGGACCATTGTCATCGGTTAACCTATGAAGCTGACTGATGGTCCGTCGCGCCTACACACCATCGGTTAAAAAAACGATCGTGTCAGAACGCAGTGACGTAAAACACAACGACGTGCTGAAAAAAACGAAGTTCAATGCTTCCAAGCATGCGTCGACTTGATTCTGAGCATGCGTGGATTTTTAACCGATGGTTAAATTTAAAGCAAGTTGGCTTTTTTTAACCGATGGTTAAATAACCTATGGGGCCCACACACGATCGGTTTTGACCGATGAAAACGGTCCATCAGACCGTTGTCCTCTGTTTAACCTATCGTGTGTACGAGGCCTTGCAGATCCTCTCTAAATCTAAAGGCTTTATTGGCTGTCGCTTGGCAACTTGAAGCTTCAGCTCCCTCCATACATTTTCTATAGGATTAAGGTCTGGAGACTGGCTAAGCCACTTCATGACCTTAATGTGCTCCTTCTTGAGCCACTCCATTGTTGCCTTGGCAGTATTTTTTGGGTCATTGCCCTGTCAAAAGATCCACTCATCATGTTTGTATTTGCTATGTTGTTAAATTTTTTTGCAATTTTTTTTCCCACGAAAAGGCTAAACGGGCGGTGCCCGAGCAGTCCATTAGGGGCGCATGGGCGCCGCTCCCTGTCCACCCCCCCATCCATGAATGGGGGGGTGGGCGCCTCCCCCCACCCACCCCCCCATCTACATACAGGGCGCCGGACTATGGATTCCAATGGGGGAGGTGTTTTTTTGAAGCACTGGATTAGAGCTAGAGGCTCCAATAGGCTTCAAAAAAGGGTGGGCACTGCGCCCCAATCCCCCCCCCCAGTTGTGTGACGATAGCGAATGAATATTCTATATTTTCACAATAAATCTCCTCCCCACCAATCTGGAAGCTGGTCGTGAGACCCGTTTCCCAATTGGCCAAAACATCAGGCGATCCTATTGGACAACTACCGCCTAGAAGGAGGAGAAAGGAGACGCACGGCGGAAGCCGCTGTGCTGGAGGAGAGGACACCAGAGCCGCAGCCCGCCAACCAGGCCCGGATTTACTCCCTTTGCCGCCCCAAGGCCGGGTCCTTCAATGCCGCCCCCCCATCATCACATGGGTGGGGGGGGGGGGGGCCGCAAGGGGGGGGGGGTAAGCCATTTTTTGCAGACAATGACTGGTGTTAGTGCTTCAATCATTCCGGCACCATGGTTGTTATGGTGTCAGGATGATTGAAATGCATAATTTCTATCATTACATTGTAATATAAAATGAAATAGTTCAACTCACCATAAAGCAGAATGAGTGGGAGCCCTGAGCCGTGTCACTTGCCACCGTCGCTTGTCACCAGATGGGAATGTCACCGGGAATGGTAAGCAGGCCCGTTTGAAGGAATTTGGGGGCCCCAAGCAAGAAGCGGGGGACGGGGTGTTGCTGAGTTTTAAGTAGAGAAGCGGGGGGGGGGGGGGGGTCAGCTCTGCAAGCATTTTTTTTTTTATCAATTTGATAAGTGTATATAAACCGGGTAGTACTTCTTCTGATAAGCGTCCCTCCCCCATGTTCTTTTTACCCCCCTCCCTACCGCATACCACACGCCAGGAGATTCAGTTTGCTGTTCCCGGCCGGACTAAAAGGAAGTGAGCACTGAGTGTGTGCACTTTCTGTCAGTCCGGCCGGGAACAGGACACTGAATCTCCTGTACCGTGCGGTTACGGTACCCGGCCGGACTGCAGGAAGAACTCGGAGGAGGAGCTTGGCCGCTCTAGAGGCTGCAGCACTTATAGGAAGCGGCTGCGCTGCGGCGCGGCAAGGGCCCGTCTTGCTGGGGCCCCTGGCCAGCTCGGGGCCCCAAGCAGTTGCTTGCTTTGCCTGTCTTGTTCCGATGGGCCTGATGGTAAGTAAGGGCGAAAGTTGTAACAGCAGTGCGGGCAATGAGAGAATCTCTCTCTGCCGCTGCACGGCACGCACCACTGAAAAATTACTTGTCTCCTCCGCCGCCCCTGCACACAGTGCCGCCCCGAGGCCTGGCCTTGTTGGCCTTGTGGGAAATCCGGTCCTGCCGCCAACTAGAGTGCTGGACCGACTGCCATATAGCGGGAGGTGGGGGTTGTGTCCCCCCCCCCCATAAAAAAACACCAGCCGCCACTGCTTTTGAGTGTATAAAGCCACAACTTTCTCTACTTTTCCGTGTTACTTTATTATGTTGTTTTTCAGATGGATTATTCGGCCAGTGTCGGGATCGGTCGGAAAGGGACGTGGGACAGTTCCAGGTGACTCCTAGAACTCTGCAACAGTTGCAAGGCATTCTGCGACGGCTGTCGGCAAAAGGTAATCAGTAACCAGGGCCGGCCTTTGGGGTGTGCGAGCCGTGCGGCTGCACAGGGCGCCATGGGCAACAGGGGCGCCGTGCGGCCATCGCAGCTCGCAAAATGTGAGTCGCAGCAGGGCCGGGCGGTCGGCGCTACCACTAGGCGGATTAGGAAGGCAGCCTCCTAGGGTGCACTGCCACCTAAGGGCTCCGCTGACTCTTGCCTCACCTCTTCCTCCTCATTGTCACTCCCCAGGCTCCCGGCAGAGGATAGAGGGGCCCCGGACAGCCTCTTTGTGTATGTTTAGGTGACCAGGGGGCAAGGGGTGAAGATGGGGGGGGGGGGCGCCACAGGATTAGCTCGCACAGGGCGCCTGAACACCTAAGGCCGGCCCTGTCAGTAACCGAAATAATCAGCTGTGAATCCCCGCTCCATTATTTCTGAGGACTTACAGAAAGATGACAGCCGTTTCCCACAATTTAAGCAGCTGGCTCTGCTGTGATTAATTGAACGGCGAAGCTCTGCGTCATTTGCGTTCTCTCCCAGAGTGACTTGATGCATCTTTTCTTTTGATTTTCCCCGTTTTTTTTTTTTTTATTTCAGAAAGAATGATTTCGCCAGGCCACACAATTAACTTCTAACCGACATTTCTAGATTAATCCCCATCAGCAGGGCAAAGAATGCATAAGAAAAGAGAGAATATGCAAAGTAGATTGGCTGGAGAATTAAAGTTTTATTCTTTTTTTTGTTGCCCGCGGTCACAGGGTTGTCGTGGAAGGATGATGTGACGCAGCGAGTAATGGCTCATGAAATGGGTCGCATCCCGCAGCACAAAGCGCTGGAGTCTTTCGATCTTCTGGATGAGGAGAGGTATATTATGATATTAAAGGTCCATTCTGGATGGAAAATGAAGGATTGCAGTTCATACAGGGAGCGCAGTTTTTTGTTCTTCATCCTGACATGTAGCTGTAGCGCACCAAGCCTCTCTTCCGATTGTACGCTATATTACCAAAAGTATTGGGACACCTGCCTTTACACGCACATGAACTTTAGCCTGGGTTCACACTGCTGCGCTGCGATGTGGTGCGAATTTGATGCAGGTTTTCATCCAGGGTGAGGTGCGAATTTACGCTGCGATTTGAAGTGTGAGGGTGCGAACAGATTTGCATCACACCCAGGGCCGATCCTAGGGTGCAAAAATATTTCTGACGCCCCCCACGTGGGCGTGGTCATTTTACTAACTAATCCCCTTTACAAATGTTTCTATGGCAGTGACTCAACCACAGAGATGCTCCCCCACAACGTCTTCATTATCCTGGGATCCTTACAGACATAGTACAGGAGATGGTCAGAGACTGCAGACTTAGTCCAGGAGACGGTCAGAGCCAGCAGACATAGTACAGGAGATGGTCATAGCCTGCAGACATAGTACAGGAGACGGTCAGAGACTGCAGACTTAGTACAGGAGATGGTCAGAGACTGCAAACATAATACAGGAGATGGTCAGAGACTGCAAACATAATACAGGAGATGGCCAGAGACTGAAGACACAGTACAGGCGATGATCAGAGACTGCAGACATAGTACAGGAGATGGTCAGAGACTGCAGACATAGTACAGGAGACGGTCAGAGCCTGCAGACATAGTACAGGAGACGGTCAGTGACTGCAAACATAATACAGGAGAAGGATTTTCAGCGGATAAAAATTTCTTAGCATGCTAAGAAATCTATCCGCTGGAATCCTGTCCGCCGGACTTATCCGGTCGTCTGTACAGAATCACCGGATAAGTCCGTCCGATCCCATCCCTCGCATGCGTCGTAATGATTCCGTTTCCAGCGGAAATCCTCTCGTGTGTACAAGGCCTAAGTCGTCCGTGAATAGGGCTGGACCAATAGGACCGTGCGGCATACTTTGCCGCAATGCACACTGGGATATGTACACGGACGGCGCATGCGCCGTTCGTAAAATACGTCAATCACGTCAGGTCACCCTCCATTTACATAAAACACGCCCCCTCAGCCGAATTTGAATTAGGCGCTCTTACGCCGGCCCGATTTACGCTACGCCGCCGTAACTTAGCAGGCAAGTACTTTGTGAATCATGTACTTGCCTCGCTAACTTACAGCGGCGTAGTGTAAACACGATACACTACGCCGCCGCAAAGTTAAGGCGGTCTTTCTGAATCCACCTATATATTGCCAAAAGTATTGGGCCACCGCTCCAAATAATTTGGTGGAGGGGGGGATTATGATGTGGGGTTGATTTTCAAGGGTTGGGCTTGGCCCCTTAGTTCCAGTGAAGGGAACTATTAAGGCGTCAGCATACCAAGAAATTTTGGACAATTTCATGCTCCCAACTTTCTGGGATAAGTTTGGGGATGACCCCTTCCTGTTCCAAAATGACTGTGCACCAGTGCACAAAGCAAGGTCGATAGAGACATGGATGAGCGAGTTTGGGGTGGAGGAACTTGATTAGCCTGCACAGAGTCCTGACCTCAACCCAATAGAACACCTTTGGGATGAATTAGAGCAGAGACGGCAAGCCAGGCCTTCTCGTCCAACATGAGTGCCTGACCTCACAAATGCTCTTCTGGAAGAATGGTCAAACATCCCCATAGACACACTCCTAAACCTTGTGGACAGCCTTCCCAGAAGAGTTGAAGCTGTTATAGCTGCAAAGGGCGGGGCCAACTCAATATTCAACCCTACGGACTAAGACTGGGATGCCATTAAAGTATCTGACCTCACAAATGCGCATCTGCATGAAGGACAAACATTCCCATAGACACACTCCTAAGACCCTGGGGTGCTTTTCAAGCATTTTAGCACTAAAACTGGCACCTGTAAAGTGCCTGAAAAGTGCCTCTCAAGCCATCCCAGTGTGAAAGCCTGAGTGCTTTCACACTGGGGCAGTGCGCTTGCAAGTCCTGCAAGCAGTATCTTTGGGGAGGGGAAAAACATTCCTGCCCATTGAAATGAATAGGCAGTGCTGCCAAAGCCGCAACACGGGTGCTATTAACCCTTTCTTCGGCCGCAAGCGCTAAAATCTCCCCGCGGAGGGGCAGAGCTTTGCCGCTAACGCCTGCACCACCCCAGCGTGAAATGGGATGTTAACCTTGTGGACGGTCTTCCCAGAAGAGTTGAAGCTGTTATAGCTGCAAAGGGGGGGCCAACTCAATATTGAACCCTACGGACTCAGACTGGGATGCCATTAAAGTTCATGTGCGTGTAAAGGCAGGCGTCCCAATACTTTTGAAGATATAGTGTATCTATACTTGACAGTATTCAGTATCTGATTTTTTTTTTTTCTTCACATGCCTTTATTTATACTTTTCTCCACATGTACATACAGACCAAGCTGTCCAGCAAAAGAAACCGTTATAAGGGTTGGGACAAACCATATAGTGCTGTCAAGGTTGCTTACAATAATCACCTTTTACTTATATGTTTTAACTGTATTATTCAAAAAGAAAAATCTATTGCCGTAACGACCTAAAAAGTTGGAGTTGGGTAATAATTGGTGCATCACTTAAAGTCCATGGGCCAGATTCACGTAGATCAGCGGATCTTTAGATCCGCTCGATCTACCTGATTTAAGATCCGCTCCCGCAAGTTTGCGAGGCAAGTGGGTAATTTACAAACCACTTACCTCCAAACTTGCGGTGGCGGATCCTAAATCCCCCAGCGGAATTCAAATTCCGCGGCTAGGGGAGTGTACTATTTAAATCAGGCGCGTTCCCGCGCCGATTTAAATGAGCATGCGCCGTCCGCGGAATTTCCCGGCGTGCATTGCTCCCACTGACGTCGCTAGGACGTCAGTGGTTTCGACGTGAGCGTAACTTGCGACGCGCGTGTTTCTGAATCGGCGTACGCAAACGACGTCAGAAAATTTAAAAGCGACGCGGGAACGCCGGCTATACTTAACATTGGCTGCGCCTGATAAAAGAAGGGGTAAGTATACGCCGGGAAAGCCGCTACGGAAACGTCGTAAGAAGACTGCGTCGGGTCCACGTATGTTCGTGAATTTGCGTATCTCGCTGATTTACATATTATTTATCGTAAATCAGCGGGAACGCCCCCGGCGCCATTTTTAAATGGAAAAAAAGATCCGACAGTGTAACACAGTGTAACACTGTCAGATCTTAGTCCTATCTATGCGTATCTGATTCTATGAATCAGGCGCATAGATAGGACCAGTGTAAGTCAGAGATACGATGGTGTATCTGTAGATACACCGGCGTATCTCTTTGTGAATCTGGCCCCATGTGCGTGTAAAGGCAGGCGTCCCAATACTTTTGGAAATATAGTGTATCTATAGTTGACAGTATTCAGTATATGATTTTTTTTTTTCCTTCACATGCCTTTATTTATACTTTTCTCCACATGTACATACAGACCAAGCTGTCCAGCAAAAGAAACCGTTATAAGGGTTGGGACAAACCATATAGTGCTGTCAAGGTTGCTTACAATAATCACCTTTTACTTATATGTTTTAACTGTATTTTTCAAAAAGAAAAATCTATTGCCGTAACGACTTAAAAAGTTGAAGTTGGGTAATAATTGGTGCATCACTTAAAGTCCATTTAAAACTACATGTCTATATAGGACAGAGATGGCGATCCTTGGCACCCCAGATGTTTCAGAACTGCATTTCCCATGATGCTCCACTACACTGCAGAGTGCATGAGCATCATGGGAAATGTAGTTCCAAAACATCTGGGGGGTGCCAAGGTTCACCATCACTGGTAAAGGACTACCCAGGGTGACAATGGCCCAGATTCACAAAGCACTTACGCCGACGTATAACACGTTACGCCGACGTACGTGAAAATGTGCGCCGGCGTATGTGTGCGGCAGACCCACGAACCAACATGCGCCCAAAAACAGGCTACACCCCGCCGACGTAGCTTGCACACGCCGGCGTAGGGTGGGCGCACATATGGGCTGGGCGCATGGTGCTGCTCCCATTGATTAGCCATTCAAACATGCAAATGAGGGAAATACACCGATTCAGGAACGTGCGTGTGCCCGGCGCATGCTACGCGGGATGCGCGTAAGTTGTACGTCCGGCGTAAAGTTATTCCCCATAAATGAGGTGCAACCCGGCAACAGACATGCACAGGTCTGCACCAGGGAACACAAGCCGGCGTATTGTGCGTTGGACGTGTGTCTGGCTGGGCGTACGTTATGTTCACGGCGTACGCGGTGATCCGGCGTAGCTTAGGCAGTTGTGCCGGCGTGGTTATGAGCAGGCGAAGGGGGGTGATGTGCATGCGTCCACGTCACGGCGCATGCGCAGTTCGTGATACGTACCTGTCTGGCGCTCGGGCCATCATTTGCATGGGGTCATGCCCACTTCCACCTACCGCCGGCGTGCGCCTTCGAAACCCATGCCACGCTGGCGCAGCGTTGGGAGCACTGGCTTGCTGAATGCAATGCTTGCCTCTCCGTGCTACGTTGGCGCGGCGTACGGTGTTTGCTCTACGGCGGCGTAATGTGCGCTTTGCTCTCTGTGAATCTGGGACCATGGGCCAAATCCTCAAAAAAGATACGACGGAGTAACTGCTGTTACGCCGTCGTATCCCTGGTCCTAACTATGGAACTGATCCACAGAATCAGTTTCCCATAGTTGGGACGAAGATCCGGCATGTGTAATTGAATTACACTGCCGGATCTTAGGATGCAGTACCGCATCCGCCGCTGGGGGCATTTTGCGTCGAAATGCCGCCTCGGGTATGCAAATTAGGACTTACGGAGATCCACGAAGCTTTTCAGCTTCGTTTTTTCTCCGTAAGTTTAATTTTGCAAACGCAAAATTAGGGCTGCTTTTACAAGGTGTTAAACTGTTTACACCTTGTAAAAACAGACCTTTCTTGCTCGCGACGCGATTTTTTTTAAATTTGAATTTTTTTTTTGGCGCCGTATCTTTTTTTTTACCCGACGCAACTTTATTGTCCCGTCGCAATCCACAAAGCCCGACGTAACGTAATTTCGCGCTATGCACGTCGGGAAAATGACGTCACGAGCATGCGCAGTACGGCCGGCGCGGGAGCGCGCCTCATTTAAATGGTACTCGCCCCCTGGAGATGTAAAATTAGGGCTGCTTTTACAAGGTGTTAAACTGTTTACACCTTGTAAAAACAGACCTTTCTTGCTCGCGACGCGATTTTTTTTAAATTTGAATTTTTTTTTTTGGCGCCGTATCTTTTTTTTTACCCGACGCAACTTTATTGTCCCGTCGCAATCCACAAAGCCCGACGTAACGTAATTTCGCGCTATGCACGTCGGGAAAATGACGTCACGAGCATGCGCAGTACGGCCGGCGCGGGAGCGCGCCTCATTTAAATGGTAATCGCCCCCTGGAGAAGAGGAACGCCTTGCGCCGGCGGAATTTAAGTTACACCGCTGCAAATTCCCAGGTAAGTGCTTTGTGGATTGGGCACTAACTTGGGAAATTTGCGGCGGTGTAACTTAAATGGAAAAAGTTAAGTTACGCCGCCTGGCTGAGGATTTGGCCCTATGTGTGGGATTTCAAACAGCGTTATTTGATTGAGCGCCACCTGCAGTGGAGACAACAGACTGCACCTGCCTACATTTTAGTGAGGGTTCCTGCAGTGCAGGGAAGTAACAAAGGGAGACCTGTTGGGTAAAAATACATGCCTGGAGCTGGGATGGGATATTTCCACACATTCTCATTTAAAATCCTAAAATCCCTATTTTTTTTTTAGATCCCCATTGGCGGGGCGGACAATTCAGCGGCTTACAGGTCCATTGTCAGCTCAAAGGTGGACCAATCAAGTGGATCCCTTACCGTATTTAAGATCAAAGGTGACATCATCAGATTCCTCATCAGGACCACAAAGACTTCCCATGAGCTTCAAGCAGAACTTGTCTCCTCTGTTGGATCGATACTTGACCTACTTTCTGCTCTCCTCTCAGTCACCCAGTTCACAGGTAAGTCCTAAGCAGGAAAATATCAACCAAAAGCTCTCCGATTCACCTGTAAGGAGCAATACTTTCACCATATTAGGGAGGGCCGGCTGGAGACCTGGGCCCGGATTCAGAAAGAATTTCGTATCTTTAGGCGGGCGTAGCGCATCTCATATACGCTACGCCGCCGTAACTTAAAGAGGCGAGTACCGTATTCACAAAGAACTTGCGCCCTAAGTTACGGCGGCGTAGCGTAAATGGGCCGGCGTAAGCCCGCGTAATTCAAAGTAGGCTGGTAGGGGGTGTGTTGTATTGAAATGAATCGTGACCCCACGTAAATGACGCGCCTATCGAACGGCGCATGCGCGCGCATGCTTAGTATCACGTCAAATTTTCTCCCTAAGTTACGCCGGCTCAATGCTTAGTCGACGTGAACGTAACCTACGCCCATCCCCCTTCACGTACGACTTTCGCAAACGACGTAAAATACGGCGCTGTTCCGACATTTTCGACGTCCATACCTTAACATGACTTACCCCTGCTTTATGAGGGGTAAAGTTACGCCGGACCGACGCCTTACGTAAACGGCGTAGCTAAATCCGACGGGCGCAAGAACGTTTCTGAATCGGCGTATCTACCTCATTTGCATATTCGACACGGAAATATACGGAAGCGCCCCTAGCGGCCAGCGGAAATATGCACCTAAGATACGACGGCGTAAGAGACTTGCGTCAGTCGTATCTTAGAAAAATCCTGGCGTATCTAAATCTTTGAATCAAGCGCCAAGATACGATGGCCCGGATTCAGACTTACGACGGCGTATCTGGAGATACGCCGTCGTAAGTTGTTTCTGAATCCGGGCCATGTAGTTCCCCTTTTCTAGTTTCACCTTAAGCCTCGTACACACGATCGGCCATTCCGACAACAAAACCGTGGATTTTTTTTCAACGGAATGTTGGCTCAAACTTGTCTTGCATACACACGGTCACACAAATGTCGAAAATTCCAAACGTCAAGAACGCGGTGACAGCAAATGTCCGATGGGGCCTACACACGGTCGGATTTCCCGACAACAAGCTGACATCGAACATTTGTTGTCGGAAATTCCGATCGTGTGTACGCAGGATTAGACTTAAAGTTATTCCATCGGCTTTGTAAAGTTTTAAAGTTTTAAAGTTCAAAACACCTTCCTGAGAGCTAAAGATGAGCTCTGGCGTGTTCGCCTAGTACACGTGCAGAGCCCGCCAGGAAGTCTGCACTGCGCTATGCTAATCACAGCCAGGGAGACATTTCCCGATGCTCGGCTGCAGAGATCGGGAAATGTCTCCCTGGCTGTGATTAGCGCAGCGCCGTGCAGACTTCCTGGCGGGCTCTGCACGTGTACTAGGCGAACACGCCAGAGCTCATCCTTACTGAGAGCAGATGCCTGGTATTATCTTTGTTAAAGGGGTTGTAAAGGAAAACCTTTTTTTCCCTAAATAGCTTCCTTTACCTTAGTGCAGTCCTCCTTCACTTACCTCATCCTTCCATTTTGCTTTTAAATGTCCTTATTTCTTCTGAGAAATCCTCACTTCCTGTTCTTCTGTCTGTAACTCCACACAGTAATGCAAGGCTTTCTTCCTGGTGTGGAAAAAGCCTCTTAAGTGGGGAGGGGGCGAGCAGGAGTGTCAGGACGCCTACTAACACACAGCTCCTTTCTCTATCTGCAAAGTAGAGAGCGTCCTGACTCTCCTGCTCGCCCCCTCCCCCCTCAAGAGGCTTTCTCCACACCAGGGAGAAAGCCTTGCATTACTGTGTGGAGTTACAGACAGAAGAACAGGAAGTGAGGATTTCTCAGAAGAAATGAGGACATTTAAAAGCAAAATGGAAGGATGAGGTAAGTGAAGGAGGACTGCACTAAGGGAAAGGAAGCTATTTAAGGAAAGAAAAATTCCTTTACAACCCCTTTAAAGTGTATTTGTAGTCAAAACGTGGGGAGATTTTAATTCTCATTTCATCCCGGTGACCATTGTCTCTGCAACAAAAAGGGATCGATGATCCAAAATGTTTAGCTATCATCATAACATAGGTGAGGTAAAGTCCAAACTCCAATGAGCCCATCTTTTTTAACCGCTTCAGCCCCAGGAGATTTGGCTGCTCAATGACCAGGCCATTTTTTTGCGATCCGGCACTGCGTTGCTTTAACTCATAATTGCGCGGTGGTGAGACGTTGTACCCAAACAAAATTGACGTCCTTTTTTCCCCACAAATAGAGCTTTCTTTTGGTGGTATTTGATCACCTCTGCGTTTTTTATTTTTTGCGCTATAAACAAAAAAAGAGCGACAATTTAAAAAAAACACAATTTTTTTTACTTTTTGCTATAATAAATATCCCATTTTTTCCTCAGTTTAGGCCGATATGTATTCTTCTACATATTTTTGCCCGGCGTCCCGCAGGCTGCATGTCACGTCTCTGTAATGTAGGTGGGGGGGTCTGTATGGGCTGTATTGTAGAGGGGGCTGTATTGTAGAGGGGGTCTGTAATGTAGGGGGGTCTGTACTGTAGGGGGGTCTGTACTGTAGGGGGGTCTGTACTGTAAGGGGGGTCTGTATTGTAGAGGGGGTCTGTACTGTAGGGGGGGTCTGTACTGTAGGGGGGTCTGTACTGTAGGGGGGTCTGTACTGTAGGGAGGTCTGTGTAACATGCAGGGGGTCCAGAACTGTTAGGGGGGTGTCTATGTAACAAACTGTGGGGGGCTGTGTAATGTAAAGGGGTCCAGAGGTGCGGTGCTATGTAATGTAAAGGGGTCCAGAGGTGCAGGGTGCTGTGTAATGTAAAAGGGTCCAGAGGTGCAGGGTGCTGTGTAATGTAAAGGGGTCCAGAGATTCAGGGTGCTGTGTAATGTAAAGGGGTCCAGAGGTGCAGGGTGCTGTGTAATGTAAAGAGTCCAGAGGTGCAGGGTGCTGTGTAATGTAAAGGGGTCCAGAGTTGCAGGGTGCTGTGTAATGTAAAGGGATCCAGAGGTGCAGGGTGCTGTGTAATGTAAAGGGATCCAGAGGTGCAAGGTGCTGTGTAATGTAAAGGGGTCCAGAGGTGCAGGGTGCTATGTAATGTAAAGGGGTCCAGGATGCTGTGTAATGTAAAGGGGTCCAGAGGTGCAGGATGCTGGAACCACACATCCCATCGTTAACCCCCGCCGCCCCCCCCCCCCCCGCCGAGTCTAAAATGCCTGGACCTATTTTTTTGTCCCAGTCCGGGCCTGACCCCAACCCAGTCCTCTGTCCAATGGGAGCTTCAATTATTGTTGTTGACCTGCTGAGCACATTAATTCCATCCAAAGTCCCAAAAAATTCCGTTTATAATATAAATTTCCAGCCCTCATTTGGCCCATCATTGGAGGTGACATTTATGGGAAAGATAATAACATTGTAGCAAAGCATTGATTTGCCATATTTTCTCCATTTATCTGTTTCTTTGAAATTGTCTATTTAAATATCTCCACATTGAAATTGTCTATTTAAATATCTCCACATTGTCATTATGTGAAACTTTCATTTTCTATCTATGTAGCTGGGCTATCAGGACCCCAACCGTGTGAGAAACGCCCAACACTTCTTTGCTGCCTCTCACTCCTGGCCCGAGGGGTCTAGACATGTTGTCTACGGGAGGCTTCAGGGTGGGCCAGAATCACCTTTACCCATACAGTGGCCCAGCGACACTCACCATGCCTGGGCAGAACTGAGAAGGAAGCTTCCCCGTGAGAGTGTGGACGGTAACTTGATGGATGATGTTCTGGATAGTTCCGAAAGGATTGAAAGGATGAGCCTGATGGACGAAGGTGACCAGGACCGCCGACCAGAAGAAGAAGGAAGGGCATTGAAAGGTCTCTGTGCTTAGTTGTTTGTTAGTTGTTTGAAAAAGTGGGGCTATCTTGAGCACAAGGAGGTGAAGGTGGTTTACTTAAAGGAGTTGGAAAGGTTCATGTTTTTTCACCTAACCACTTCCCGACCGCCCACTGTATATATACTGTATATATACGTCCTCTTTTTTTTTTTTTTAAGTGTATTTTTGTGCGTGTACTCGAGAGAGGAGCCGGGCTGCAGAAGTTGGGAGTAGGCAGGCCTCCCCCAGTGCCACCTTTCTCCATGCCCCGGGTGGCAATGGCGGGTGTGTGAGGGGGTCCTCCCACACAGCCCGCCCTACCTGCTCCGCTTTGAAGCCCAACGGGGCTTCACGTCCTCTTTTTAAAGATGGATATCTCGGTAACGGCAGCAGCTGCTGCCACAACTGAGGTATCCATCTTTTCAGTGGGCGGCCGTGTAAACGATAACGGCGGTCTCCGCGGCGGATTCACCGCGAGATCGCCGTTATCGGTGGCGGGAGAGGGCCCCTCCCGCCGCTCTCCCGCGCCCTCCGCCGCTTACCGGAGCCGTCGGTAGCGGCGGAGGAGATCGGGTGCTGCTGCCTGATCAGTGAGGACTCGAGTGAGGGCAAGATGGCCCCCACCCGTCCTCATAGCTTTGCTGGGCGGAAGTGACGTCAAAACGTCAGTCCCGCCCAGCGTCTTAAAGAGACAATTTTTTTGTTGTCATTTTTTTAAATGACAAATTTTCCATTTTTTTTTTTCTTGCATTTAAGTCTAAATATGAGATCTGAGGTCTTTTTGACCCCAGATCTCAGATTTAAGAGGACCTGACATGCTTTTTTTCTATTACAAGGGATGTTTACATTCCTTGTAATAGGAATAAAAGTGATACTTTTTTTTTTTTTTATTATTTCAGTGTAAAATAATACAATAATAATTTGGGGGTTTTAAGTAATTTTCTAGCAAAAAAAATGTTTTAGTCTTGTAAACGCCGAATCTGAAAAACACCTTCCGTCCTTAAGTGGTTAATGCATCCTTTGATACTTTGTCATTAGAACCTTTAAGTCCCACCACTATCCCAATGGGACCCCCTATATCATGATTACTTGCTAAGGGATGATGGTGCCAAATACCCAAAACCAACAATTGATCACTCTAGAACAGTGGTCTCCAAACTGCGGCCTTTCGCTTGCATCTATCTGACCCTTGGGACATTATTCCTCCAACTGACACCAAGGATCAGCCGCCATTTCTCCCACTGACACCATTAATGGGACACTATTTCTCCCAATGACGCCATCGATGGGGTACTTCTCCTCCTGCTGAGACCAATGATGGGGCACTATTTCTCCCACTGACGCCATTGACCATCGACCATTCCTTTTATTGATACAAACGATGGAACACTGTTCTTCCTGCTAAAACCAAAAATGTTAAAACTAACGATGGAGCACTGCAGGGCTCAAGTCCTGCGGGAACGGGTGGGAACTGAGTTCCTGCACTTTTTTCACAGCAGGAACGCAGTTCCCTTTGCAGGACTAGAGCCGCTGAGCCGCCCGAGCCAATCCTTCACTAAGCGGCGATGCCCAGCTCGAGTCACTGTCAGGGGCAGGCGAATCTTAGTAATCCTTTATGTTACTGCCCGCTTCCTGTATATGGATTCATCGGGTAGTGTGCGGGTATTCCATCACTTCCTCGATGCCGCAATGTCTCCTGGGAGCTTTTGTCATTGTTCCCAGGAGACATTGCGGAGGAGAAAGAACTTGCTTAAAGAAAAACATGCGGTTTAGTAATTATGCATATGAGCGTATCATTTTATTTATTTTTTTGGTGGGGGAGTGGATCTTGGGTGGGAGTTCCCACACTTTTTTCCCCAGGACTTGACCCCCTGGAGCACTGTTTACTCCCACTGATGCCGGGACATATTCTACTCACACTGGCCACAGTTCGGCCCCCGTAAAGTCTGAAGGACACTAAATTGGCCCTTTGTTTAACCACTTAAGGACCGCCTCCTGCACATATACGTCGGCAGAATGGCATGGCTGGGCACAAGCACGTACAGGTACGTCCTCTTTAAGTGCCCAGCCGTGGGTCGCGGACCCGATCGCCGCTGGAGTCTCGCGATCGGTCCCCGGAGCTGAAGAACGGGGAGAGCTGTTCTTCACTGTGGCGCCATCATCGATCGTGTGTTCCCTTTTATAGGGAAACACAATCAATGACGTCACACCTACAGCCACACCCCCCTACAGTTAGAAACACAAATGAGGTCACGCCTAACCCCTTCAGCGCCCCCTTGTAGTTAACTCCCAAACTGCAATTGTCATTTTCACAGTAAACAATGCATCTTTTAATGCATTTTTTGATTGAAAATGACAATGGTCCCAAAAATGTGTCAAAATTGTCCGAAGTGTCCGCCATAATGTCGCAGTCACGAAAAAAAACGCTGATCGCCGCCATTAGTAGTAAAAATTTTTTTTTTATAAAAATGCAATAAAACTATCCCCTATTTTGTAAATGCTGTAAATTTTGCACAAACCAATCGATAAACTCTTATTGCAATTTTTTTTTACCAAAAATAGGTAGAAGAATACGTATCGGCCTAAACTTAGGAAAACTTATTTTTTTTATATATATATATTTTTGGGGGATATTTATTATAGCAAAAAATAAAAAAATATTGCATATTTTTCAAAATTGTCGCTCGATTTTTGTTTATAGCGCAAAAAATAAAAACCGCAGAGGTGATCAAATACCACCAAAAGAAAGCTCTATTTGTGGGAAAAAATTTTTTTATAGCACTGATCGCTGTAAAAAAGACAATGTTCCCAAAAATGTGTCAAAAGTGTCCAATGTGTCCGCCATAATGTCGCAGTTATGATAAAAATCGTAGATCGCCGCCATTAGTAGTAAAAAAAAAAAATTATTCATAAAAATGCCGTAAAACTATCCCTTATTTTGTAGACGCTATAAATTTTGCGCAAACCAATCAATAAACGCTTATTGTAATTTTTTTTTTACCAAAAATTTGTAGAAGAATACGTATCGGCCTAAACTGAGAAAAATGTTTCTTTTATATATTTTTGGGGGATATTTATTATAGCAAAAGGTAAAAAATATTGCATTTTTTTTCAAAATTGTCGCTCTATTTTTGTTTATAGCCCAAAAAATAAAAAAACGCAGAGATGATCAAATACCACCAAAAGAAAGCTCTATTTGTGGGAAAAAAAAGAACGCCAATTTTGTTTGGGAGCCACGTCGCACGACCGCGCAATTGTCAGTTAAAGTGACGCAGTGCCGAATCGCAAAAACTGGCCAGGTCCTTTAGCTGCCTAAAGGTCCGGGTCTTAAGTGGTTAAAAAGTTTGGAGACCCCCCTGCTCTAGAATTATATATATTCAGTGACAGTTGCTCCTCGCTCCTTTTGATACACAGAGATACATAATGGGCCATTCTTTTTGTTTCAGGTCCTATGGGAAAGCAGACCATGGCGGAGATGCAGTCTATTCCAGATATACAAAATATGGGAGACGTGCAGAGTTTAGCGGGAGTGTTCGAGAAATATGGCGTAGACCTAAGACAGCTCAGCGAATCACAACTGGAGCAGCTGTCGGCTTTCCTTCAGTTAATCCAATCAGATGCTCTACAGAACCAGGGTACGGAAGTCATATCAAGTCTATTAGTAGCAGAAATAAGGAATATATGTGATCAGCCACCATGCACATTCTGAGAATTTCACATATAAAAGGATTATTTAAATTATATACACCACAGATATCTTATAAGAGGAGCTCACAATATTGTAATGCTTTGTTTAAAACGTTCTTAAAGGGGTTGTAAAGGTGCAATTATTTTTTCCTAAATATCTTCCTTTCCCTTAGTGCAGTCCTCCTTCACTTACCTCATGCTTCCATTTTGCTTTTAATTATCCTTATTTCTTCTGAGAAATCCTCACTTCCTGTTCTTCTGTCTGTAACTCCACACAGTAATGCAAGGCTTTCTCCCTGGTGTGGAGTGTCGTGCTCGCCCCCTCCCTTGGACTACAGGAGAGTCAGAACTCCCAATAACACACAGCTCCTTTCTCTATCTGCAACGTAGAGAGCATCCTGACTCTCCTGTAGTCCAAGGGAGGGGGCCAGCACGACACTCCACACCAGGGAGAAAGCCTCGCATTACTGTGTGGAGTTCCAATCAATATACGCTTATTGCGATTTTTTTATTTAAATTTTTTATTTTTTTTATAAATTCTTTATTTCAAATTTTACGTTGCAGATTATTAAATTTCATATCTTCCGCTTAAACAAACTATACCAAAGAGTGAAGGGGCCGGTGACGAGGGCTCTCCCCACCCCCCCTCCCCCCTTCTCTTTTCTGGTTTCGCGAAACTTCTAGTTTTCCTCTCTTTCTACACATTGGGCCAGATCCACAGCCGCCGAGCGCAACTTAACTTTTCAGAGTTAAGTTACACTGCCGCAAATCTCCCAAGTTAGGTGCCGATCCACAAAGCACTTACCTGGAAATTTGCGGCGGTGTAACTTAACTCCGTCCGGCGCAAGGCGTTCCTAATACAAATGGGCGATTCCCATTTAAATTAGGCGCGCTCCCGCGCCGGACGTACTGCGCATGCTCCGTCGGGTAACTTACCCGACGTGCATTGCGCTGACGTCGCTCCGACGTCATTTGCTTAGACGTTAACGTAAATGGCGTCCAGCGCCATTCACGAACGTCTTACGCAAACGACGTAGAGTTGAAAATTTCGACGTAGATTTAGCGTGGATCGCCGTAAGTGTTCATTTGCATATTCTAGGCCGGCCGCAATGGCCTCGCCACCTAGCGGCCGGCCTAGAATTGCATCCTTAAGATCCGACAGTGTAATTCAATTACACATGTCGGATCTTCTGCCTATCTATGGTAAACTGATTCTGTGGATCAGTTCCATAGATAGAAACAGGGATACGACGGCGTATCCCTTTTGTGGATTACCCCCATTGTTACCCCCCCCCCCCCTCTTCCCTAAAAGAAGAAAAAAGGAAAAAAAAATCCCCCAAAAAATCTCAAAAAAGATGTCAGCCATCTCTCCCCCCCCCCCCTCCTCTTCACCCCTCCCTAAACTTCACATAGGGAGCCCATATGGACCGGTATCTCTCATCCTGATCTTTCATTGCCCAAAAATACATAAAAGAATACGTATCGGCCTAAACTGAGGAAAAAAATAGTTTTTTTTAAAGATATTGGCCCGGATTCAGAGAGCAGTTACGACGGCGTATCTCCGGATACGCCGTCGTAACTCTGAGTTGCGGGGTCGTATCTATGCGACAGATTCATAGAATCAGTTACGCATAGATATCCCTAAGATCTGACCGGCGTAAGTGTCTTACACCGTCGTATCTTAGGCTGCATATTTATGCTGGCCGCTAGGTGGCGCTTCCGTATATTTACGCGAGGAATATGCAAATTAGGTAGATACGCCGATTCAGAAACGTACGTCCGCCCGGCGCATTTTTTTTACGTCGTTTACGATAGCCTTTTTCCGGCGTAAAGTTACCCCTGCTATATGAGGGGTATCCTATGTTAAGTATGGACGTCGTTCCCGTGCCGAGTTTTGAAAATTTTACGTCGTTTGCGTAAGTCGTTTGCGAATAGGGCTGTACGTAAGTTACGTTCACGTCTAAAGCATTGACGATTTGCGGCGGAATTTCAAGCATGCGCACTGGGATTCTTTCATGCATGCGCCGTTCGTAAAAAACGTCAAATACGCGGGGTCACACTAAATTTAAATAAAACACGCCCACATCATCCACATTTGAATTAGGCGGGCTTACGCCGGACCACATACGTTACGCCGCCGTAACTTAGGGCGCAAGTTCTTTCTGAATACGGAACTTGCGCCCTAATTTACGGCGGCGTAACGTATCTGAGATACGTTACGCCCGCCGAGAGATAGGCAGATCTCTCTGAATCCGGGCCATTGTGTTCTTTTTTCAAAATTGTTGCTGTTCTGTTGTTTACAGCGCAAAAAATAAAAACCGCAGAGGTGATCAAATACCACCGAAAGAAAGCTCTATTTGTGGGGGAAAAAGGACGCAAATTTTGTTTAGATACAGTGTCGCACGACCGCGCAATTGTCAGTTAAAGCGACGTAGTGCCGTACTGTAAAAAGTGCTCTGGTCAGGAAAGGGGGTAAAATCTTCCAGGGCTGAAGCGGTTAATTGAAGAAGCTGAAGTTGCAAGCTGATTGGCTACCATGCACAGCTGCACCAGATTCTGAGTGCTCCGGGTTTTAGTAAATCAACCCCTTTTGTCTTTGAATTATACAGAAGCTTATGGGAGGCATTGGATAAATATTTATATAAAGAAGACAACCCCTTTAATTTGTATATTTTCTCTTTGCAGGGACAAAGAATGTGGATAAAAGCCCACCACCGAAAAGAGTGAGTGACGTTTTATAGCATGGAAAAAAATAATTGTACTTGTGAGTGTAATTGTGAGTGTAATTGTGAGTGCGTTTTTACCATATGCTGAGTCATTTATTGCCAAGTGTTGCTAATTCCCGAAGACACTCCCCCTTATTTTGGATATTGATCAACTTTTCAGTTGTCCATTCATAATACTGTATGTGGATTTTCACTGGTCTCTATATAAAGAAATACAGGCGTTGTGCACCCAGAGCCGGGCATTGCACCCACAGTCAGAGGGCGGCCTTATTTATTAAAGAGGGACTGCAGTCAGCTCACATCATTTGTATTAAAAAAAACATCTTTGCCATTCTGAAGCTTCCCTCCAACCACATTGCATATTATTTTATACATACTGGGCCAGATTGACGAATAATTGCGGCGGCGTAACGTATCGTAGATACGTTACACCGCCGCAAGTTTTCATCGCAAGTGCCTGATTCACCAAGCACTTGCGATGAAAACCTACGCCGGCGGCGTAAGGCGGGCCAATTTAAATGGGCGTGTGCCATTTAAATTAGGTGCGCTCCCGCGCCGGACCTACCGCGCATGCTCCGTTTCCGAACTCCCGCCGTGCTTTGCGCGCCGTGACGTAATTTTTTCGAACGGCGACGTGCGTAGCGTAATTCCGTATTCCCGGACGTGTTACGCAAACGACGTTGATTTTTAAATTTTGACGCGGGAACGACGGCCATACTTTAGACAGCAATACACTTGCTGACTAAAGTTAAGGCACCAAAAAAAAAGTGTAACTTTGCGACGGGAAACTAGACTAGCGGCGATGTAGCGAACGCAAAAAACCGTCGTGGATCGCCGTAACTCCTAATTTGCATACCCGACGCTGGTTTATGACGCAAACTCCCCCCAGCGGCGGCCGCGGTATTGCATCCTAAGATCCGACAGTGTAAAACAATTACACCTGTCGGATCTTAGGGATATCTATGCGTAACTGATTCTATGAATCAGCCGCATAGATAGAACAACAGATACGACGGCGTATCAGGAGAAACGCCGTCGTATCTGCTCTGTGAATCTGGCCCACTGTGATTCTGTACTTTCTTATGGAAAAAAATCTTATTTCTTTCTTCTGTATGTAGTGCACCCCTGAACACTACATTCTGTACATGGCGCACCCCTGAACACTACATTCTGTACATGGCGCACCCCTGAACACTGCATTCTGTACATGGCGCACCCCTGAACACTGCATTCTGTACATGGCACACCCCTGAACACTGCATTCTGTACATGGCGCACCCCTAAACCCTGCATTCTGTACATGGCGCACCCCTGAACACTGCATTCTTTACAGGGCGCACCCCTGAACACTGCATTCTGTACATAATGCACCCCTGAACTCTGCACACCAATGAGCTCTGTATGTAGTGCACCCCTAAACCCTACATTCTGTACATAGCACTCTCCTGAACACTGCATTCTGTACATGGCACACACCTGAACTCTGCACTCTGCACACCCATGAGCTCTGTATGTATTGCACCCCTAAACTCTGCATTCTGTACATAGCACACCCCTGAACACTGCATTCTGTACATGGCGCACACCTGAACTCTGCACTCTGCACACCCATGAGCTCTGTATGTAGTGCACCTCTAAACTCTGCATTCTGTACATAGAGCACCCCTGAACACTGCATTCTGTCTGTACACAACGCACCCCTGAACTCTCCACTCTGTACATAACGCATCCCAGATACAACTGGCCCTTTGAGGGTAACAATACTGCTGATGTGGCCTGGGATGAAATTGAGTTTGACACCCCTGATCTAGCCCTTCATCCCCAGCCTTGTCCGCCCCTTTCATTCATTGCAAATGAGTTCTTTCAATCATGAAAGCTCAGCATCACAATTGGGCATGACCACATCTTCTTGTTTTCAGGAAGCCATGAACAGCACCTTGCATTGCATAGCGAAGCACAGAGACCCAGTGATGGTGTCACTGGGTCCAAAATAAGACATGTAATGACAACGGGGTAGATTCAGGTAGCAATTGCGCCTGCGTATCCATAGATACGCAGCGTAATTGCTAATTAGCGCCGGCGTATCGACTTTTCTGTATTCAGAAAGCTCGATACGCCGACTGCAGCCTAAGATATGACTGGCATAAGGCTCTTATGCCGTCGTATCGCGGGCTGCATTCTTACGCTGGCCGCTAGGTGGCGTTCCCGTACTGGTCAGCGTAGAGTATGCAAATTGCATACTAGCGCCGATTCACAACCGTACGCGCGCCCGGCGGTCGAATTTTACCACGTTTGCGTTCGTCGGTTTCTGCATAAGGCTGCTCCCGCTATTAGCAGGCGCAGCCAATGCTAAGTATACCCGTCGTTCCCGCGTCGCGGTTTTTGTAAATTACGTAGTTTGCGAAAATGAATCGTGAATGGCGCTGGACGCCATTTACGTTCACGTTAAAGCAAATGACGTCCTTGCGACGTCATTTGCCCCAATGCACGTCGGGAAAGTTTCCCGACGGAGCATGCGCACTACGTTCGGCGCGGGAACGCGCCTAATTTAAATGATCCACGCCCCCTACGGGATCATTTAAATTACGCGCGCTTACGCCGGCCAGTTTTTACGGAGCGCCCCCGCAAATTACGGAGCTACTGCTTCGTGAATGAAGCGTAGCGCAAGTAATTTACGGAGGCGTAGCGTAAAAACGGTACGCTGCGCCGCCGTAAGGCTGCGCTATTGTACCTGAATCTACCCCAACAGGTTTTATTTAACCACTTCCCAAACGCTGCATGTAAATGTACGTCCACAGAATGGCACGTACAGGCACATGGGCGTACCTGTACGTCCCCGCCTTCTAGCGGTTGGGGGGTCCGATCGGGACCCCCTCCGCTACATGCGGCGGTCGGGTTCCCTCGGAGAGCGATCCGGGACGACGGCGCGGCTATTTGTTTATAGCCGCTCCGTCGCGATCGCTCCCCGGAGCTGAAGAACGGGGAGAGCCGTATGTAAACACGGCTTCCCCGTGCTTCACTGTGGCGGCTGCATCGATCGTGTGATCCCTTTTATAGGGAGACTCGATCGATGACGTCAGTCCTACAGCCACACCCCCCTACAGTTGTAAACACACACTAGGTGAACCCGAACTCCTACAGCGCCCCCTGTGGTTAACTCCCAAACTGCAACTGTCATTTTCACAAAAAACAATGCAATTTAAATGCATTTTTTGCTGTGAAAATGACAATGGTCCCAAAAATGTGTCAAAATTGTCCGAAGTGTCCGCCATAATGTCGCAGTCACAAAAAGAATCGCTGATCGCCACCATTAGTAGTACAAAAAAAATAATTAATAAAAATGCAATAAAACTATCCCCTATTTTGTAAACGCTATAAATTTTGCGCAAACCAATCGATAAACACTTATTGCGATTTTTTTTTACTAAAAATAGGTCGAAGAATTCGTATCGGCCTAAACTGAGGAAATTTTTTTTTTTAGATATGTTTTTGGGCGATATTTATTATAACAAAAAGTAAAAAATATTGAATTTTTTTCAAAATTGTCGCTCTATTTTTGTTTATAGCGCAAAAAATAAAAAACGCAGAGGTGATCAAATACCACCAAAAGAAATCTCTATTTGTGGGGAAAAAAGGACGCCAATTTTGTTTGGGAGCCACGTCGCACGACCGCGCAATAGTCTGTTAAAGCGACGCAGTGCCGAATCGCAAAACCTGGCCTGGGCATTTAGCTGCCTAAAGGTCCGGGGCTTAACCGGTTAATAATTTCATTAGCATGTTGATGAAGGGAAAAGGAGAAACCAGGGTAGTTGAAATGAGAGGAGATTAAACTTGCGTTTCTATCCTTTATCACAGGTCTCCGAGGGGGAGATGCAGCACTCGGCTCAAGACGAACCGCAGTTCTCGGCTCCAGAAATATCGCCAAGAGAGATCTCTCCCGCCCCCGCGGCGCTGAATGCTGACCAGCGCTTGCCCGACGGACGCATAAGCGCAACAACCGCCACCATCACCACCCACCTGGTACCCGATTCTCAGACGATGGCGGAGCAGCCTGGGAACCCAATGGCGGCTGAAGACGGGGAGAAAAAGGTCCCAGAGAAAAAAAGTTACCCAGAAATCTCAGAGATGAGATTGGACCCTGGGCAGAGCCCACACAAGGCTACAGAGGACTATGGGTACATCCTGACCGACCAAAGGTGAGCTCCTCCATTAATAACACAAACTGGCAGGGCTGTGATCAGAGGGAGGGGGTACTGGGGGGGGGGGGGCTCTGACCACATAGGGCAGGTGGGAGACCGCTGACCGCTAGCTTGCCTTCGCCTTAAAGATTAAAGCGGTATTATACCCAAATCACTGATCACTGCTTCCGATGAGAGGCAACAGACGATCAGTGTCCTGTCACTAGGTAGAATGGGGAGATGCTGTGTTTACATTGGCATCTCCCTGTTCTTCAGCACTGTGACACGATTGTGGGACACCGGCGGGCATCGAGTCCCGCGGGCACAGTCACGGAGCTCACAGCAGGCGCACGGTGGCAAATTCTAAGTGACGTAAATATCTGTCGATTTGACTGTCGGTGCCATTCTGCCGACATATATCCTCGTGTCCTTAAGTGGTTAAATGATGGAGACAGAATATCAACCAAAAATCCAGAAAAAACACACAATACAAATGTTATAAATTGAGTTCAGTGAGTAAAATAAGTATTTGATCTCCAAGCAAAACATGACTCAGTACTTGGTGGAGAAACCCTTGTTGGGAAGCACAGAGGTCAGACGTTTCTTGTAGATGGTGATCAGGTTTGCACATCTCAGGGGGGATTTTGGTCCTCTCTTCTTTACAGATCTTCTCTAAATCCTTAAAGTGGATGTAAACCCGAAAATAAAAATAAAAAATCTTTGCTGTCACAATGTAGAGTATAAGATTTCCTCTCATCTGTGCCCAGTCTTTGCCACACAGAGTTAATCCAGCTCTGAGCAATCCTCTTTTATTGTTCAGTGAAATAAAACGGACTTACAGAGAAAAACCTTAGTCCGTTCCGCCCCCCTTGCTGTGAGTGACAGGTTATTTACATATCTCATGCACTAGCCTGGAGATTTTTTAATTCCCACCCCCACTCCTTTTCTGAAGTCATGTGGTTACTTTTCTGGATTTTGACTGGATGTTAGTGATCATAGCAGAATTTAGTGTAAGGGGAGTGGAGGTGGGCGGGGAGTCTACTGACATCACGACTCCACCCACAGAGCTCCAGACAACAGACCCACCCACAGAATCTGCAGTATTTCAGTTCTTATAACAGACAGAGGGGGAGACATTTGACAGGTAAGGATACATGCAGGAGGCATCTATATCCTTATAGATCAGCACTATGGGAGGAGTTTAGAAAGGATGAGAGGGGGTTTACATCCACTTTAAGGTTTCTTGGCTGTCGCTTGGCAACTCTAATGCCGCATACAGACGGTCGTTTTTTGTGATGAAAAAAAACAACGTTTTAAAAAACGTCATTTAAAATGATCGTGTGTGGGCAAAACGTTGTTTTATGTCCTAAAAAAAACGACCAAAAATTTTTTCGAACATGCTCGAATTTTTTGTGTCGTTTTTCAAAACGTCGTTTTTGTTTCACAGAAATTGACCGTGTGTAGCAAAAAACGACGTATAAAACAACGTTTTTAAACCCGCGCATGCCCAGAAGTTAGTTATGAAGTGAGCTTCAATGGAAAAAAGTGGTGAAACGTAACCTCGCTTTGCTAGAGCAACATCGTTTTTGAAAATGATGCTTCAAAAACGTAGTTTTATTTCATGATTTAAAACGTCGTTTTTTTTCATCACAAAAAACGACCGTCTGTATGCGGCATAAGTTTCAGTTCCCTCCATAAATTTTCTAGAGCAGTGGTCTCCAAACTGCGGGCCGAGGGCCAGATGTGGCCCTTTGGTTGCCTTTATCTGGCCCTTGAGGCACTATGTCTCCCACTGATACGAGACACTATTCTGCCATCTGACACTGACAGTGGAGCACCATTTCTCACAACTAACACCACTAATGAGGCACTATTCCTCCCTACGATACCAACGATGGGGCACTATTCCTCCCCCTAATACCAGATGTTTAGTCCCACTGATGCCAGGAAAATCTCCACCCCCGCATGCCAAAGGCCGGCCCTCCAAGAGTCTGAAGGACAATAAACCGGCCCTTTGGTTAGAATGTTTGGAGACCCCTGTTCTAGAGGATTAGGGTCTGAAAACTGGCTAGGCCACTCCATGACCTTAATGTGCTTCTTCTTGAGCCACTCCTTTGTTGCCTTGGCAGTATGTTTTGAGTCATTATGCTGGAAGACCCATCCATGACCCATCTTCAGAGTTCTGGCTGAGGGATGAAGGTTCTCATCCAAGATCTTACAATACATGCTCCAAACACAACGAGAAGAGTTAATGCCAAAGAGCTCTATTTTGGTCTCATCTGACCACAGCACTTTCGCCCAATACTTCTTCGAATCATTTAGATGTTTATTGGCAAACATCAGACAGATCTGTACATGTACTTTCTTGAGGAGAGGACCTTGTGGGCTCTGAAGGATTTTAATCCATGGCGGTGTATTTTGTTACCAATGGTTTGTTTGGAATACTTTGGTCCCAACTGCCTTGAGATCATTCACAGGCTCCTCCCGTGTAGTTCTGGGCTGATCCCTCACTTTTCTCATGACCATCCTCACCCCATGAGGTGAAATCTTGCATGGAGCTCCAGACCGAGTGCGATTGATGGTTATTTTGTGTTTCTTCCATTTGCGCTTTATCGCTCCAACAGTTGTCTCCTTCTCACCAAGCTTCTTGCTGATGGTCTTGTAGTCCATTCCAGCCTTGTGCAGGTCTACAATCTTGTCCCTGATGTCCTTTGACAGTTCTTTGGTGTTGCCCATGGTGGTGAGGGTTGAATGCAAGAGATTCTGTGGACAGGTGTCTTACACATAACGAGTTGTTATTAGGAGGACCTTCTTCAGGCTAGATTCACACTGGTATGACACAACAGTCGTACTACTTTGGATCTGACTTTGTCCTGCGACTTGAAGTCCGACTTCAATGAACAGGGATCCGACTTCGATCCCCGACAATACCAGGCACTGTATCTGGTATGGATCTTTAGGAAGTACTCCACGCCAAATTTTAAATAAAAAACCGGCATGGGTTCCCCCTCTAGGAGCATGCCAGGCCCTTCGGTCTGGTATGGATATTAAAGCCTCGTACACACGATAGGTTAACCAGAGGACAACGGTCTGAAGGACCATTTTCATCGGTCAAAACCGATCGTGTGTGGGCCCCATAGGTTATTTAACCTTCGGTTAAAAAAAAACAACTTGCTTTAAAATTAACCTATGGATTGGTAACCATTGGTAAGCCGATTGTTAGTAGGCACGACCATCTGTTAAAACCATCGACCATCGGTCAAGTCGACGCATGCTTGGAAGCATTGAACTTCGTTTTTTTAGCACGTCGTTGTGTTTTACGTCACCGCGTTCTGACACAACCGTTTTTTTAACCTATGGTGTGTAGGCGTGACGAACCATCAGTCAGCTTCATCGGTTAACCTATGACAACGGTCCTTCAGACCGTTGTCCTCTGGTTAACCTATTGTGTGTACGAGGCTTTAGGGGAACCCCCTACGCTGAAAAAACGGCGTGGGGTCCCCCCCAACATCCATACCAGAACCGAGCTTGCAGCCCTGCCAGTCAGGAAAGATGGTGGGGACGAGCGAGTGCCCCCCTTCCTGAACCATACCAGGCCGCATGTCCTTAACATTGGGGGGTGGGTGCTTTGTGGCAGGGGGGCTCCCTGCGCCCCCCAAAGCACCCTGTCCCCATGTTGATAAGGACAAGGGCCTCTTCCTGACAACCCTGGCCGTTGGTTGTCGGAGTCTGCGGGCGGGAGGCTTATCGGAATCTGTGAGCCCCCTTTAATAAGGGGGCCCCCAGATCCCGGCTCCCCACCCTATGTGAATAAGTATGGGGTACATTGTACCCCTACCCATTCACCTGAAAAAAAAGTGTCAATAAAAAAAACACTACACAGATTTTTAAAGTAATTTTTTAGGCAGCTCTGGGGGTCTCTTCTGCCTTCTTCTGCCCTCTCCGGCTCTTCTCCGCTCTCTCTGGTTCTTCTCCCTCTGTCCGAGGCTCTCTTCCGCTCTAATGCCCAGTGTGCGGTGGGCCTGGTATGCTCCTAGAGAGGGAACCCATGCTGTTTTTTTATTAAAAATTTGATGTGGAGTTCCTCCTCAAGATCATCAGAGCACAAGTCGCATGCCAAAGTCGGATCATGCAAGACGGCGATCCGACTTTGATCCGACTTCAGTGATATTCAATGGGCTGAAGTAGGATCAAAGTCGGACCAAAGTAGTACAGGGAGCATTTTCAAGGTCGGGCCGACTTGTGTCGGACCAGGTAAGACGGCTCCCATAGGGAAATATTGATTTTCACACGTCATGTGACATAAGCTCCCAATGTCGGAGCGTTTGTCGTACCAGTGTGAACCCGGCCTCAATTGACGGGACTAATCTGTGTACCACATGAGCACTTACTGTAGCCAGTCTATGGGAGCCAAAAGTATGGTTGGTTGGTAGGGGATCAAATACTTATTTTACTCACTGAACTCAATTTATAACATTTGTATCATATGTTTTTCTGGATTTTTGGTTGATATTCTGTCTCTGTTATTTAAAATACACCTATGATAAAAATTATAGACCCTGAGGGCCAGATTCAGGTAGATCTGCGGCGGCGTAACGTATCGCATTTACGTTACGCCTCCGCAAGTTTTACGGGCAAGTGCTTGATTCACAAAGCACTTGCCTGTAAAGTTGCGGCGGCGTTGTAGCGTAAATCCCCCCGGCGCAAGCCCGCCTAATTCAAATGATCCGGGTAGGGGGCGTGGATCATTTAAAATAGGCCGAACGTACTGCGCATGAGCCGTCCCTAAAATTTCCCGACGTGCATTGCGGTAAATGACGTCGCAAGGACGTCATTGGTTTCAACGTGAACGTAAATAGCGTCCAGCCCCATTCACGGACGACTTACGCAAACGACGTAAAATTTTCACATTGCGACGCGGGAACGACGGCCATACTTAACATTGGATACGCCACCTAGGGGGCAGCTTTATCTTTACGCCGCGTATCTCTTACGGAAACGGCGTAAATTTACTGCGACGGGCAAGCGTACGTTCGTGAATCGGCGTAACGACTCATTTGCATGTTCTACGCCGACCGCAATGGAAGCGCCACCTAGCGGCCAGCATAAATATTGCACCCTATCTTAGGCATGTTTAAGTGTATCTCAGTTTGAGAATACACTTAAACCATACGACGGCGCAGATTCGGAGTTACGTCGGCGTATCTACTTGAGAATCTGGCCCTTAATTTCTTTGTAAGTGGGCAAACTTACAAAATCTGCAGAGAATCAAATAATAATTTTCACCACTGCATTTCAAATTTTGTTTTGGGTTTAATACCACTTTAAAGGGAACCATGTGTAAGGCAGGATAGAGTTGTAGACCAGAGTAAGGCGCTGCAAACATTATTTTCTTTTTACATACATACTGCCATTGCCATCTGCGCCCACAGCACGTTCTGTATCACAATTAATCCTTTTACTGTCAGAGCCACTTAGGTTTAAAAAAAAATTTTTTAGGCCTGAAGGTTACTTAAAACCCCCAAACATATATTTTCTGAAAGCAGGGACCCTAAATAATGAAATAGTGGTAGTTCCAGATTTTTATGTCACATGATATTAGCGCAACACTTTATCAAGCACAACATTTCAGTAAGAATTACACTAAAGTTAATTTTAGGGCACACAAACACAAAATAATACACATTTTTCTGATTAAAATCTAAAAGATGCGGTTGCACCGAGTACATAGATACCCAACATGCCAAGCTTTAAAATTGTGTGCACCCGTTAAACGGCGACAAACGTTGGTACCCTGAATTTTCCATAGGTGACACTTTAAAAGCCCCCCATAGGTCATCAGTTTAGAGGTGATTGTAAAGTCTTGTTTTCTTTTCTATAAGAATAACAATCATGTTAAAGAGGAGTTCCACCTAAAAATTGAACTTCCTCTTAACCCACTCCTCGCCCCCTTACATGCCACGTTTGGCATGTAATTTTTTTGGGGGGGGAGTGGGGGCTTCAGGAGAAGGGGACTTCCTGTCCCACTTCCTCCTTCCGCCGAGGGGCTGCAAAGGCGATTAAGCTTAATCGCCTTTTGGCAGCCCCTCCCTGTAGGCGATCGCCTAGGACACGTGACAGGTCCTAGGCGATCGCCTGTCCAATCAAACAGCGCAGCGCCGGGCCGCGCTCGCATGCACAGTGCCGCTCGCGCATGCGCAGTGGGTGCCCGGCCGTGAAGCCGAAAGCTGTCACGGCCGGGTGCCCACAGTGACAATGAAGACGCTGGCCGGGGAGGGGGGGAGAGGAGCGGAGCCCCGGCCGGCGCGTCGCTGGAACGCTGGAGCAGGTAAGTGTCAGTTTATTAAAAGCCAGCAGCTACACTTTTTGTAGTTGCTGGCTTTTAATAAACTTAAAAAATGGGTGGAAAACCCCTTTAAACTTACCTGCTCTGTGCAGTGGTTTTGCACAGAGCACACTGATCCTCCTCTTCTCGGGTGTCTCTTTGGCTCTCCTGGCCCCTCCCTCGTTTCGAGTGCCCCCCACAGCAAGCAGCTTGCTATGGGGGCACTCAAGCCGGGCTTCAACTTTGTGTGTCCATTTAGACACAGAGCCCTAGTTCGGCCCCGCCCCTCTCCTGATTGGCTAACTGACTTTGATTAACAGCAGCGGAAGCCAATGGCGCCGGTGCTGTGTCCCAGCCAATCGGGAGGGAGAGACACGGATGGCCGAGGAGCTGGTGGACATCGCTGGATGGAGATGGGCCTCAGGTAAGTAACAGGGGGGCTGAGGAAGGCTTTTTATCTTGCTGCAATTAAATTAAGAATGCATTAAGATAAAAAAACCTTCTGCCTTTACAACCACCTTAACCTTAAATAATGGTCCTAGAATTATTACTCTTACCCTGGCATGGACGGCGGCAATATGAAATGTGTGGAGCACTTGACATTTTCATGCATAGGCACCCCTGATGCGTGTGTTTATGTTCGCATGTGCGTGTATGGAAGGGGTTGGGTGATGCTCAGAATGTTTTTTTGTGTAGTTTGAGTGCTTGGGTGTAACTTAATTTTTGACAGACACAGCCTTCTCAAGTCTTGACATTTGGGTTATGTTCCTGTTCAGTCCTCTCCTATAGAACAGGAACATAACCCAAATGTCAAGACTTGAGAAGGCTGTGTCCGTCCATGGACGACAGAGAAAAGGATTTTACGGTGAGTACAAAAAATCTTGGGCCAGATTCACAGAAAAAGTACGCCGGAGTATCTGCTGATTCAAATTTGCCGCGTCGTATCTTTATTTGTCATTCACAAACAAAGATACGACGGCTTTTGGCTAAGATCCGACAGGCGTACGGCTTCGTACGCCTTCGGAAGTTAGGTGTAATTTTCCGGCGGCCGCTGGGTGGAGTTCGCGTCGTTTTCCAGCGTCGGGTATGCAAATTAGCTGATTACGGCGATCCACGAAGATACACGCGTTCGTCGCAATCTCTTACGTCGTCGCTAGTCGGTTTTTCCCGTCGCAAACATAAGCCTGCTTTTTCATGGCTTACATTTAGACAGCCCGTGTTAAAGTATGGCCGTCGTTCCCGCGTCGAATTTCAATTTTTTTTTTTTTTGCGTAAGACGTCCGGGAATATGAAAGTACGTTACGCACGTCGCCGTTCAAAAAACACGTCGGGGCGCCGTAATTTCGCGCAAAGCCCCCATTTGAATTAGGCGGGCTTGCGCCGGACGGCTTTACGCTACGCCGCCGCAAGTTTACACGTAAGTGCTTTGTGAATCAAGCACTTGCGGCGGCGTAACGTAAAGGGGATACGTTACGCCACCGTAAATATTCGTGAATCTGGCCCCTTATTTTTTATCACATAAGGAACAAAAAGTCAGGGTTTTTCAACCGGGTTGCCGCGGCACCCTGGGGTGCCGCAAAAAGTCCCCAGGGGTGCCGCGGCAAAATGATACAAAGCCCTCTGCAATCCAACCATGAAGGGGTTACTGTGTAATGTTCTGTGTACAGAAGGGATGTAGAGCACATCCCGTTCCTCCTCCGGGGCTCTCTCCCCCTCTAGGCTGTTATCTATATTTTGCCGGAAAAAGCGAAAGATGTGCAAGCCGCCCGCGTCCTACCAACCGATGACGTCATCGCTTGCTATGGAAAGGTCGGGCAGCTTACACAGCTTTCACTTTTGCTGGCAAAATATAGATAACAGCCTAGAGGGGGAGAGAGCCCCGGAGGAGGAACGGGATGTGCTCTCTCTCCTCTCTGTACACGGAAATTACCACAGTCATGGTCGGATTATACAGGGCTGTAGGGAAGATTCACCAAAACTGGAGCACTCAGATTCTGGTGCAGCTCTGCATGGTAGCCAAATCGGCTTCTAATTTCAGCTTGTTTAATTAAGCTTTGACTATAAAACCTGGAAGCTGATTGGTTTCTATGCAGAGCTTCACCAGATTTTGCACCATGCGGTTTTAGTGAATAACCCCCTGTGTGTCATTTTTCTGTAGCACGGGCAAATAGGGGGTTTTGGGGAGAGATGTCGGGATGTGCTAGAAGGGGGGATTTAGGAAGGGGGGTTTTGTGGCTTGTAGAGGGTATTTGTGCCAGGTGGGGGGGGGTTTACGTCAGGAGGGGGGATTTGGGTTAGACGGGGGATTTTTTTGGGGGGAGGGAGGGGGGAGTTGTGCTAGCAGGGGGATGGGGACATTTACAACCTACTGACTTAGCTCTGTCTTACAAACTACATTTGAGGGCTTTTTCACACCAGGTTCAGTGCGATAAAACTGCATGAAATTGCGCGTTTTCCCACACCACACAAAAATGTGTTGCCTTTTGCAGTGTGGCAGTTAATTCTTAATGGCACCACCCATGCATCCACCAATTGCATTTTGCGCCCACTTAAACGTATGGTACAGCATTACTCTGTATTTTGGTAGGGCTCAATTTAAAAATCATGACGGCAACTTTTTCACGTGTTTCACAAGCACAGAGTAGCCTAATAAAAAGCAGAACGCGCAAAAAAGTGTTCCAGCTTGGACGCGCCTCTTTTTGTGGAAGATCCCTCAGACTGGTGTGCCCTGGGGTTGTACTCAATTCTAAAGGGTATTTTTTGTGACAGGTTCTCTTTATTCACCTGCTCTCCATTGAAGCTAATGGCACGCAGACCACACTGCATTAGCTTCTTCCCCAGCCACAGTGGCCGGGGAAAGTGACAGCTGTGAGGTTTTACACATCATCTGAAGGTTCTCGGTAGAAAGGGGAGATCAGTAAATGGACATTCGCTGGTCTCTCTCCTCTCTTCTATGGCAGTCTTAGGTCCACCACTGTGAACTTGGGGCCAGATTAACGTAGGGCAGCGGCGGCGTAACGAATCGTAGATACGTTACACCGCCGCAATTTTTCATTGCAAGTGCCTGATTCACCAAGCACTTGCGATGAAAACCTACCTCCGGCGCAAGGCGGGCCAATTTAAATGGGCGTGTGCCATTTAAATTAGGCGCGCTCCCGCGCCAGACCTACCCCGCATGCTCCGTTTCCGAACTCCCGCCGTGCTTTGCGCGCCGTGACGTCATTTTTTCGAACGGTGACGCGCATAGCGTAATTCCGTGTTCCCGGACGGCTTACGGAAACGACGTTATTTTTTAAATTTCGACGCGGGAACGACGGCCATACTTTATACAGCAATACGATTGCTGTGTAAAGTTAAGGCACCAAAAAAGCCGACTAACTTTGCGACAGGAAACTAGACTAGCGGTGACGTAGCGAACGCGAAAATCCGTTGGGAATCGCCGTAACTCCTAATTTGCATACCCGACGCTGGTTTATGACGCAAACTCCCCCCAGCGGCGGCCGCGGTACTGCATCCTAAGATCCGACAGTGTAAAACAATTACACCTGTCGGATCTTCTGGCTATCTATGCGTAACTGATTCTATGAACCAGTCGCATAGATAGAAGCAGAGATACGACGGCGTATCAGCAGATACGCCGTCGTATGTCTTTTGTGAATCTGGCCCTTGGAGCCAGGGAAACATAGCGGGGTGTGTATGGGGGGGGCAGATGTACTTGGAAGCGATTGGACGGCTGTATAGTCCATATGACAGCTAACCGTTTTATATATATATTTTTTATTATTACTATTATTATTATTATTATTATTATTATTATTAAAGCTTTATTTTTAATCAGATAACAGAGAAAAAGTACCCCATGTGATTTTGTGGGTGACAATTTTCCTTTCATGAGATATTAGGGGTCTAATAGTCCCCTGATGTCTCACCTGCCACCCAATGAACCTAACTGAGCTCAGATCGTGCTACATTAGCTTCTTCCCCAGCCAGACCGGTAAGAGAAAGTAATACCAGAACCCGGAAGTGACGTTTTACATGTCGCTTCCGGTTTCTTAGTAGGAAGGGGATGTACGCTGATCTCCCTCCCCTCTACCTGGCTGCACCCACCATACCAGTCCCAGGTCCACCGATGGGAGCCTGGAGCCCAGGAATCATGGGATTCCCCAGGGGCGGGGGGGGGGGGGGCGAGATGGCAGGGGTTTCCCTAGGGCAGGTGGAAGTGATCCTTTAGCTTGAGAGCCATTGGATCGCTTCCATCTTACGGCCAACAGTCAGCTTGTCGTATGCCATGCGCTGAAATCGTTAAAGTTTAGATATAGCCAGAACTTTTTTTAGAAGCCCTGCCAGGTGTTGATCGTTGTTTATTTTCCTACTGGGGAGATTCAACCTCTCCATTCAGACCCCATTCACACCTCAGCATTTTGTAGCTTGGAGGAGAAAAAAATCAATTATTCTCTGTGAAGATGTTTCACATTTCCACTCCAAGTCACCTAAAAAGCCAAACGCCTAAAGCTCAACAAAGTTGCTTTTTTTGTAGCTGAGATTGGGCATATTTGCGCATTTTTGGCTCGTTTTTATTACCATAGAAATATTATTTATTTATGTTATGTATTTTTATTAATTTTTATCTTTTTTTTTTATAAGGGTTAGGAGTAGGGTCGGTACGGACTTTGGTTTTTTCCCGAACCCGAATAATTGAAAAAAGTTTGGGTCCGGGATCGGAGTTCGGGAAAAAAAAATGCGCGGAGGTCCCCGCTAATTCAATAACCAGACCCTTCAGGTCTGGTATGGATATTCAGGGGAATCCCGCCGTCATTTTTAAAACAAAAATGACGTGCGTTTCCCCCTAAATATCCATAACCAGACCCGTTATCCGAGCACGTTGACCTGGCCGGCCGCAAAAAAGAGGGGGGGACAGAGTGCGGGCCCCCCCCCCTCTCCTGAACCGCACCAGGCCACATGCCCTCAACATGGGGAGGATGTCCCCATGTTGATGGGGACAAGGGTCTCATCCCCACAACCCTTTCCCGGTGGTTGTGGGGGTCTGCGGGCGGGAGGTTTATCAGAATCTGGAAGACCCCTTTAACAAAGGGGACCCCCAGATCCTGACCCCCCCCCCCTGTGTGAAATGGTAATGGGGTACACTGTACCCCTACCATTTCACGAAGGAAGTGTAAAGTCTTGTAAAAAAAAAAACACACTGACAGCGTGGAATAAAGTCCTTTATTAATAAAAATAAAAAAACTCCAGCGGTGATGATGATCCACTCGTTCCCGGCTTCCTGCGTTGTCCTGATCCTGCGACGGCTGCGGGTGATCTCCCGCAATGAGAAGATCCTGCGCCGGGTGATCTCCGCTCCAGCGATGAGAAGATCCATCCATCTGGCGCAGCAGCATCCCCGACCTCCTCTCACCGCCGGGCACAGCCCAGCGAATGACGCGCTGGAGCTGTGACATTACTTATATAGAGGAGGCAGGGACACCCGTCACGTGACCCCGCCCCCTCTGACGTACACTCTGCTACGTCACTGGGGAAGCCCAAAAAGAGGAAAGACCCAGGGCTTACCCAGTGACGTACAGAGGGTACGTCAGAGGGGGCGGGGTCACGTGACGGGTGTCCCTGCCTCCTCTATATAAGTAATGTCACAGCTCCAGCGCGTCATTCGCTGGGCTGTGCCCGGCGGTGAGAGGAGGTCGGGGATGCTGCTGCGCCGGGTGATCTCCACTCCAGCGATGAGAAGATCCATCCATCCTGCGCAGCAGCATCCCCGACCTCCTCTAACCGCCGGGCACAGCCCAGCGAATGACGCGCTGGAGCTGTGACATTACTTCTTCTCTACATCTTCTCATCGCGGGAGATCACCCGCAGCCGTCGCAGGATCAGGACAACGCAGGAAGACGGGAACGAGTGGATCATCATCACCGCTGGAGTTTTTTTATTTTTATTAATAAAGGACTTTATTCTACGGTGTCAGTGTGTTTTTTTTTACAAGACTTTACACTTCCTTCGTGAAATGGTAGGGGTACAGTGTACCCCATTACCATTTCACACAGAGGGAGGGGTCAGGATCTGGGGGTCCCCTTTGTTAAAGGGGTCTTCCAGATTCTGATAAACCTCCCGCCCGCATACCCCCACAACCACCGGGCAAGGGTTGTGGGGATGAGACCCTTGTCCCCATCAACATGGGGACATCCTCCCCATGTTGAGGGCATGTGGCCTGGTGCGGTTCAGGAGAGGGGGGGCCGCACTCTGTCCCCCCCTCTTTTCTGCGGCCGGCCAGGTCAACGTGCTCGGATAACGGGTCTGGTTATGGATATTTAGGGGGAACCGCACGTCATTTTTGTTTTAAAAATGACGGCGGGATTCCCCTGAATATCCATACCAGACCTGAAGGGTCTGGTTATGGATATTTAGGGGGAACCCTACGTCATTTTTTTTTTTAATTGACGGCGGGGTTCCCCTTAATATCCATACCAGACCTAAAGGGTCTGGTTATTGAATTTGCGGGGACCTCCGCACATTTTCTTTTCTAAAAGTCCGTGTCCCATTGACTACAATGGGGTTCGGAGTTCGGGTTCGGGTTCCCGAACCCGAACTTTTTTTTTAAAGTTCGGGTTCGGACCCGAACCCGAACATCCAGGTGTCTGCTCAACTCTAGTTAGGAGTTCGCACCAATCAATAGGTACAATTTCTATAGCCCACAGAAATCTATCCCTACCATGAACATGCTCGTTGGTGGTCTTTTGCCCAGCCCCCCCCCCCCCCCCCCCAACTGTTCCTGGTCTTTCTCCTGCTATAATATGTATTACCCGTGGCAATTATTATGTTACTGACACCATGTTAGAATCTCCCTGTAACTGAAATACCATCTTTTGGTGCACCACTCCTTAGGATTATCTGCAGATTATTATTAGGGGGCTGGGATGTTTGATTTCTGCCCAGTGCCCACTCTCTTCTGATCTCAACCCTGCAGGTTTCTTCTATACACATTGTTCTGCTTGAGAAATGACAGGCACAGCATAAACAAGTCACGTGATCAAACCAGGGTAATTACAGCAATTTTATGCGATTATTCCAGAGCATTGCAAATGAGTGTTCTGAATTACGCAGAGAACACAATGTAGCATTAGAACCTTGAAAAGCCTTCTTCCTCGATTCGATGATTCATGACTTATAACTGAAATGAAAACAAAACACTTGGGTACAAGTCCCAAATGTGTATATGTCACAATATTTCGGATATTAACAATTGATAAAAACATAGAATACAAAGATGAACAAGAATAAATGTCAAATTTATGTAAAAATTGAAAAGTCTGGGAGCATGGAGTAATCTGCAATAAACATGCATCAGTTTTCATTTGCTTGGTCCCGCTACAGCAGCCTTTCTCAACCTTTATTCCTAATAGAGGAACCCCTAAAATAATTTTCTGGTCTTGGGGAACATTTACTAAAACGAATTGACTGGGAAAAATGCTCCATACATTGGTGGTCAGTAGGAAGAAGGCCCCCTTTTTAGTGGTGGTCAGCAGGAAGAAGACTTCCCTTACAGTGGTGGTCAGTAGGAAGAAGACTCCCCTTACAGTGGTGGCCAGTAGGAAGAAGGCCCCCCTTATATTGGTGGTCAGTAGGAAGAAGGCTCCCCTTACAGTGGTGGTCAGTAGGAAGAAGGCTCCCCTTACAGTGATGGCTAGTAGGAAGAAGGCTCCCCTTAAAGTGGTGGCCAGTAGGAAGAAGGCCCCCCTTATATTGGTGGTCAGTAGGAAGAAGGCCTGCTTTACAGTGGTGGTCAGTAGGAAGAAGACTCCCCTTACAGTGGTGTTCAGTAGGAATAAGACTCCCCTTACAGTGGTGGTCAGTAAAAAAATGCTTTCTTACAGTGGTGGTCAGTAAGAAGAAGCCCCCCCTATAGTGGTGGTCAATAGGAAGAAGGCTCCTCTTACAGTGGTGGTCAGTAGAAAGAAGGCCTGCCTTACAGTGGTGGTCGGTAGAAAGAAGGCCCCACTTACAGTGGTGGTCGGTAGAAAGAAGGCCCCACTTACAGTGGTGGACGGTAAAAAGAAGGCCCCACTTACAGTGGTGGTCGGTAGGAAGAAGGCCGCCCTTACATTGGTGGTCAGTAGGAAGAAGGCCCCCTTTACAATGGTGGTAAATAGGAAGAAGGTTCCCCTTACAGTGTTGGTCAGTAGAAAAAAGTTTTTCTTACAGTGGTGGTCAATAGGAAGAAGGCTCCCCTTATAGTGGTGGCCAGTAGGAAGAAGGCCTGCCCTTACAGTGGTGGTCAGTAGAAAAAAGGCTTTCTTACAGTGGTGGCCAGTAGGAAGAAGGCCTGCCTTACAGTGGTGGTCAGTAGAAAAAAGGCTTTCTTATAGTGGTGGCCAGTAGGAAGAAGGCCTGCCTTACAGTGGTGGTCAGTAGGAAGAAAGCTCCCCTTACAGTGGTGGTCAGTAGGAAGAAGGTTTTCTTACAGTGGTGGTCAATAGGAAGAAGGCTCCCCTTATAGTGGTGGCCAGTAGGGAGAAGGCCCCCCTTATAGTGGTGGTCAGTAGAAAGAAGGCCTGCCCTTACAGTGGCGGTTAGTAGAAAAAAGTATTTCTTACAGTGGTGGCCAGTAGGAAGAAGGCCTGCCTTACAGTGGTGGTCGGTAGAATGAAGGCTCCCCTTACAGTGGTGGTCAGTAGGACGAAGGCTCCCCTTACAGTGTTGGTTAGTAGGAAGAAGGCTCCCCTTACAGTGGTGGCCAGTAGGAAGAAGGCTCCCCTTACAGTGGTGGCCAGTAGGAAGAAGGCCCCCCTTATATTGGTGGTCAGTAGGAAGAAGGCCTGCCTTAGAGTGGTGGTCAGTAGGAAGAAGGCTCCCCTTACAGTGATGGCTAGTAGGAATAAGGCCCCCTTTACAGTGGTGGTCAGTAGGAAGAAGACCCCCCCTTATATTGGTGGTCAGTAGGAAGAAGGCTCCCCTTACAGTGGTGGCTAGTATGAATAAGACCCCCTTTACAGTGGTGGTCAGTAGGAAGAAGGCTCTCCTTACAGTGCTGGTCAGTAGGAAGAAGGCTCTCCTTACAGTGCTGGTCAGTAGGAAGAAGGCCCCCCTTATATTGGTGGTCAGTAGGAAGAAGTCCTTCTTACAATGGTGGTCTGTAGGAAGAAGGCCACCCTGATGTCATGCTGCTGGCTTTTCAAAGTAGTATTAACCCTGAAACTATGCAAGCACCATCTAATGGAGGTCAATTGACCTCAGCACAAAGAACCCCTGGAAACTTATGGAGGAAACTTCGGAGTCCCCGTAACCCTGGTTGAGAAAGGCTGCACTACAGTGATTAAAGCTGAGTTCTGAGTTTTGATTCATTGGTTAGATAGAAAGGGTTAGAACCTCTGTTGAGTTGTATTACTGCCTGTGTCCTCACTGGAGAGTTTTCCCATCACGTCCTGTCCAGGAAGTGAGGAGCCCTTGTCAACAGAGACACAGCAATTAAAGATCCAACATTGTTTTTTCAAAGCAAAAACTATTTTAAAGATAAACTGTGCTTTGCCCATTCAGGATAAAGCAACAGGTTCACTTTACCACCCCCTTCCCAGCTGCATATACGCTATATGGCCAAACATTTGTAGACACCTGACCATCACAGCTATATGAGTACATTCCATTCCAAAACCACAGCCATTAATATAGAGTTGGCCCACCTTATAACCTATAACCACCTGCACCCTTTGCGAGAAGACAGGTATTTGTGCCCATTCCACCAACGATCATTTGTGAGGTCAGGTACCAACATTAGATAAGAAGACCTGGCCCACAATTGGCATTCCCATTTATCCCAATGGTGTTTGTAGGGTTGAGGTCAGGGCTTTGTGTAGGCCACTCATGTTCCTCCACACAAACTTATCAAACCATGTCTTCATGGAGCTGGCTTTGTCCAAATGGGCACAGTTCGGCCCCGTACACACGGCCGAGAAACTCGACGAGCAAAACACATCGTTTTGCTCCTCAAGTTTCTTGTGAAGCCGCCGAGGATCTCGGCGAGCCAAATTTCCTCATTGAGTAACGAGGAAATAGAGAACATGTTCTCTATTTGGCACAACGAGATTCTCGTCGGTTTCCTCAGCCGAAAGTGTACACGCGGCCGGGTTTCTCGGCAGAATACAGCTCCGATCGAGTTTCTGGCTGAATTCTGCCGAGAAACTCGGTCGTGTGTACGGGGCCTCATGCTGCAACAAAAAACCCTACCCAAAATGTTTCCACAATGTTGGACGAGCACAATTGTCGGAAATATCTTTATAGGGCTGTAGCATTAACAGTACTCTCATTGGAAACACCCAAACCTAATAGTTTTGATGGGTGTTCACATATTTTAGGTAATATAGTGTAGGTCAGTGATGGCGAACCTTGGCACTCCAGGTGCTTTGGAACTACATTTCCCATGATGCTCACACACTCTGCAGTTTAGGTGAGCATCATGGGAAATGTAGTTCCAAAACATCAGGGGTGCCACGGTTCGCCATCACTGGTGTAGGTAGTCATTGCGCTTGCAGAGCTTGTTATATGACAGCCCAGTGGATACCCTAATATCACACTAATAATATATATGGTCAATAGGGACAGATCAGCTACTCAACATGCAAGTTACACACCTCAGGATAAGGCACTCTTGCAGGCAAGGGTCAAGCATTGCTGTGGGGGAGGGTGGGTCACATTGTCCTGGGAAGGGCCACAGCCCTGGGCTTACCCCTCTGCCTTTCTCCGTAGGCCACTGAGCCTGATAAATGGGGTTCGTCTGTTGGAAATCCTGGCCCAGCGAGTCCATCTGTCCACTTCCAGCTTCATCAACATCAGGTGAGGAGGACCAACATACTCAAGGTGCCTACATATATAGACTATGAACATCTAATACTCACAGCAACAAGTACAGTGATAAATGGAATGAAACAAAGTAGTGCGGCTCTAGATTAGAAGATAATATGATGCACATTATTGTATTTATAGCTAGTAGTAGCTAATGACATTCAGCGACACCTTTTCTGTAATGTTGAAGATGTTTTGCTGCTTATTGAAGCAGCTCCTTCAGTTGTAATGAGCATCAGGAACAAACCCCAGAATCTCAGTCATCTTAAAGCGGTTCTTCAGTCCCCTGTGTGAAAATTAAAAGTCAGCAACTACAGGGTTTCTTCACCACTCTTGGGTGATGGCGCCGGCATCATAACTGTGGGCAGCCACCTGCCCACTATGCATGCGTGAGCCATGCTGCGCCTTGTGAATGGTCCCGCAGTCTCTTGGGACTTGTGATGTGTCCCAAGAGGCTGCAGTGAGAGGAGGGGGAAGACAGGCTTCCGCTTCGATGGCCTAGGCCAGTGATGGCAAACCTTGGCACCCCAGATGTTTTGGAACTACATTTCCCATGATGCTCAACTACACTGCAGAGTGCATGAGCATCATGGGAAATGTAGTTCCAAAACATCTGGGGTGCCAAGGTTCGCCATCACTGGCCTAGGCCAGTAGTCTCCAAACTGCTGGAAACTCCTTTTCTTGCCATTATCTGGCTCTTGAGGCATTATTTAAGTGAGTGAGTGAAAAATTTATATAGCGCTACACATGCGAACTGAATCGCCTCTGGGCGCTTTTGTGCCCCTGACACCAACAATGGGGCATAATATCTGCCACTGACACCAACAATGGTGCACTATTCCTTTAAATGACACCAACGATGGGGCATAATTCCTTCCACAGATACCAACCATTTTTCCCCTGATACCAAAGATTGTTGACATTGTTTACTCCCACTGAGAACAGTCCGCTCCCCGCCCTCCCCATGAAGTCTGAAGGACAGTAAACTGCCCCCCCCAAAAAAAAATGTTTTGACAGGAGGAATGTGGAGGAGCAGTGGAAGTTCCCCTTTTGGGTGAAGTTCTGCTTTAAACCAAACCCCAGAAAATGTGTTAAGGCAGATGTTGATTTTGCCATGTGGTTAACAATGCTGGGTATGCATAGTTCTCAACTGTCCCTGATTTCGAGGGACTGTCCCTCATTTGGAACAAAGTCCCTCTGTCCCTCTTTCCTCCTCATTTGTCCCTGATTTTGGTCTGATCTATAAGGTTGTATATAAAATACACTTTTTATCTATCAAAAAGTGTTTCCCAGTGCTAAACAATTCATCCAATATCTAAATTGTTGCATTTTTTTATTCCAAAAGACAATATAAAGGAATAGTAGTGAAATTAAAAGCACTTTTGGGTTTAACCCAAGGCGAATAGAACGGAGCATGCGCAGAACGTTCGGCCCGAAGACGCGCCTAATTTAAATGGTACATGCCCCATTTGAATTAGGCGGGCTTGCGCCGGACAGCTTTACGTTACACCGCCGTAAGTTTACGCGCAAGTGCTTGGTGAATCAGGCACTTGCGCTGAAAACTTGCGGCGGTGTAACGTAAAGATGATACGTTACGCCGCCGCAGATCTCTGTGAATCTGGCCCTTCGTTTTTTGGACATGCTGAAAATGACATTTTTTTTCATGCCGAAAAATGATTGTGTGTACGCGGCATTAGAACTGAAGAAACTACCTGGAATGAGTAGTTGTACATTACAGTCAAGTTGGATGTGGCTACTAGTAGCTAAACAGTGACCTGGATAAATAAGAAGCTTCACAGACAAAATGTATGCTTACAGTAGGTGCACGCGATATTGTGTCAATCTCGCTCCCTTTCTCGGCGAGATTGAGCACCTACGAGCCCCATCGCGGGAGCCAGCGCCGAGCTGGCTTGCCGCGATGGAGAGAGCCGTCATAGAAGCGACGGGAGATCCGACTTGGATTCCCGCCAATTCTACACGTGTGCAGCGTTTGTTATGAATCCTGAGGGGGAAGTCCCCGCCGGATTTTAAATAAAAATTCGGCATGGGTTCCCCCCTCAGGAGCATACCGGGCCCTTAGGTCTGTTATGGGTTGTAAGGAGAGCCCCCCTACGCCGAAAAAACGGCGTAGGGGGTCCCCCTACAATCCATACCAGACCCGTATCCAAAGCACGCTACCCGGCCGGTCAGGAAAGGAGTGGAGACGAGCGAGCGCCCCCCCTCCTGAGCCGTACCGGGCTGCATGCCCTCAACATGGGGGGGTTGGGTGCTCTGGGGCAGGGAGGGCACTGCGGGGCCCCCCCACCCCAGAGCACCCTGTCCCCATGTTGATGAGGACAGGGCCCCTTCCCGACAACCCTGGCCGTTGGTTGTCGGGGTATGCGGGCGGGAGGCTTATCGGAATCTGGGAGCCCCCTTTAATAAGGGGGCCCCCAGATACCGGCCCCCCACCCTAAGTGAATGGATATGGGGTACATCGTACCCCTACCCATTCACCTGGAGGAAAAGTGGTAAAAACACAAATAAAAAACACAGGGTATTAAAATATTTTATTAGTCTGCTCCGGAGGCTCCCCCTGTCTTCTTTAGCTCTTTTACCAGGGGGAGCTTCTTCTTCCGATTTCCGGGGGTCTTCTCCTGCTCTCCGGGGTCTTCACCGCTCTTCTGTGACGTCTTCTCCGCTCTGGGGGGTCTTCTTCTATGTTCGCCGCTCTTGACTCGGCGCACAAAGGTTCTTCCTCCCGCTGTCCGGTGCCTTCTTCTTCCGCTGTTCTGTGACGTCTTCTCCTCTTCTTCCGCTGTTCTGTGACGTCTTCCACTTCTCCCTTCAGGCCGCTGTGCTGTGACGTCTTCTCTTCTTCTCTTCTCCCGATGTTGACACGTCGCCTCTTCTCGCTGCAATGACAGGTGCGTGGCTTGCATCGGATTTATATAGGCCTCACAGTCCCATCATGCTCTGGTACCTACCCATGTGATACCTACCCACGTGGTACCTACCGGAGCATGATGGGACTGTGAGGCCTATATAAATCCGATGCAAGCCACGCACCTGTCATTGCAGCGAGAAGAGGCGACGTGTCAGCATCGGGAGAAGAGAAGAAGAGAAGACGTCACAGCACAGCGGCCTGAAGGGAGAAGTAGAAGACGTCACAGAACAGCGGAAGAAGAGGAGAAGACGTCACAGAACAGCGGAAGAAGGAGAAGGCACCGGACAGCGGGAGGAAGAACCGGGGTGCGCCGAGTCAAGAGCGGAGAGCGGCGAACATAGAAGAAGACCCCCCGGAGCGGAGAAGACATCACAGAAGAGCGGTGAAGACCCCGGAGAGCAGGAGAAGACCCCCGGAAATCGGAAGAAGAAGCTCCCCCTGGTAAAAGAGCTAAAGAAGACAGGGGGAGCCTCTGGAGCAGACTAATAAAATATTTTAATACCCTGTGTTTTTTATTTGTGTTTTTACCACTTTTCCTCCAGGTGAATGGGTAGGGGTACGATGTACCCCATATCCATTCACTTAGGGTGGGGGGCCGGTATCTGGGGGCCCCCTTATTAAAGGGGGCTCCCAGATTCCGATAAGCCTCCCGCCCGCATACCCCGACAACCAACGGCCAGGGTTGTCGGGAAGGGGCCCTGTCCTCATCAACATGGGGACAGGGTGCTCTGGGGTGGGGGGGCCCCGCAGTGCGCCCCCCTGCCCCAGAGCACCCAACCCCCCCATGTTGAGGGCATGCAGCCCGGTACGGCTCAGGAGGGGGGGGGGCGCTCGCTCGTCCCCACTACTTTCCTGACCGGCCGGGTAGCGTGCTTTGGATACGGGTCTGGTATGGATTGTAGGGGGGCCCCCTACGCCATTTTTTCGGCGTAGGGGGGGCTCTCCTTACAACCCATAACAGACCTAAGGGCCCGGTATGCTCCTGAGGGGGGAACCCATGCTGAATTTTTATTTAAAATCCGGCGGGGACTTCCCCCTCAGGATTCATAACAAACGCTGCACACGTGTAGAATTGGCGGGAATCCAAGTCGGATCTCCCGTCGCTTCTATGACGCGCACGTTGGAATGTGCTGTCACTATTCCAGTGAGTGCGAGATGTCGGCGAGATCTCGGCACCATGTCGCCGAGAATCAGCGCGATGCTGTAGTGCTAAAAACACAATATCACAAACACCTACTGTAGATTTGATCTTTGTGCTTTTGGGTGCGTTTGTCTACTCAAAACCCAACTCCCAACAATTTTTTTTTTTTAGTTTTGGATAGAGTGTAAAGAAAGTATAATCCCTTTCAACGTTCTATTGCATTTGGGAGATTTCTCCTTGTTTACCATCTACTTTATGGGTGTCAGAACCTCTCTCTAGATTTTATTTATATCTTTGCCCCCACTCCAGAGATGTCCCCTTACAACCGGTCCAGGTAAAGAAAGAGAAATCTCCTCACCGGAGACACAGACAACATTTACCATGAGAGGCACTGGATTCCATCTTGTACAGTGCAGTGGCTCAGGTCAGGGCCGCCATCAGGGGGGTACAGGCAGTACACCTGTAAGGGGCCCGAAGGTCCCCAGGGGCCCGGATGGCAACCCCCTTTAAAAAAAAAAATATATATATATTTTTTTTTTTAGATTTTTTTTTTTTTAGGGGTCCGGAGGTCCCCAGGGGCCCGGAGGCCCACAGGGCCCCATATGGAAACTCCCCCTTTTTTTATTATTTTTGTATAAAAAATATATATATATTTTTTTAAATATATTTTTATTTTATTTTTTATTAAAGGGCCAATTTTTTTATTTTTTTTAGAGGTCCAGAGGTACCCAGGGGCCCGAAGGCCCCCAGGGCCCCGGATGGCAACCCCCCTTTTTTTTATATATAAAAAAAATTCTAATATATATTTTTATTTTATTTTTTATTAAAGGGCCATTTTTTTAGGGGTACGGGGGGCCCGGAGATCCCCAGAGCCCAAGATGACAACCCCCCTTTTTTTATAAAAAAATAAGTATTTTTTTATATATCTTTTTATTTTATTTATATATATATATATATATATATATATATATATATATATATATATATATTTTTTTTTTTATTAAAGGGCTCAGAGGTCCCCAGGGCCCCATGTGGAAAAACCCCTTTTTTTTTTTTTTATAAATGTTTATTTTATTTTTTTTATTATTAAAGGGCCCAGAGGTCCCCAGGGTCCTGGATGGCAACCCCCTTTTTTTTTATAAATGTTTATTTTATTTTTTTATATATATTTATTTTTTTATTAAAGGGCCCAGAGGTCCCGGATGGCAACCCCCCTTTTTTCTAATTTATTTTTATAAAAAAAAAAAAATCTGAGGTCCCCAGGGCCCCGGATGGCTACCCCACTTTTTTATATATATTTTTCTTTATTTCTTCTTTTTTTTGTAAAGGGCCCCCCACGCTTCTCAATTTCAGGCGGCACCCCCCCCGGTTCTCTGCTCCAGGGGGCCCATGCCTGAAGCTGCTGTGTAAGGGGCCCCATATTTCCTGATGGCTGCCCTGGCTCAGGTTAAGCCTTTCTTACACACGTAGGGGCCTTCAAAAGTGCCTTGACCAAGATCTAGATATTTGAGTGAAACAGGAATACCACACCCACACAATCCAAGATAAAAAATCCAACATGTTTCAGGGGTTTGTACCCCCTCATCAGGACTTAAGGTGCAGTTTGGTATGAAGAAATGGTAAACTCGCAAGGGTTTTAGAAGATTCAGGAGTAACATTGATCCTTCGAAGGATCTTCAGCTCTTGTTCTTCCAAACATTTAAAATCTATCAGAGGTTCTAACCCCTCTTTGAGCTATGCAAAACGAATAAAATGTTTTGGCTGAGGTTAGGCTTTAACTTAAACTAAACCGGTGGTTACCATTAGCTTATGCAACTGCCCCTTACACTAAACAGCAGGCACTTCCAGTAGCATACAGATTTCCTTCCTTAAGCCCTGAAGAGTGGTTCAGTCTAGTGTTCCCCAGAAAATAGGAAACTGCAATATGAATAAATGCCATAACCCTTTGCGCTTCACCTGCCTGATGGGATATCCCACTGGTCTAGGATGCTGGTCAGTTTACAAAATGAAGATGGGGTGGGCTTTACTGCAGACAGGGGGACAACTGTGCTCTGATATACAGTATATATAAAAAAACAACTCTCATGGCTCTGGCACTCTTCCTTTCTACTGGTTAGTAAGGCCACTCCTTACACTCATATGCCAATTGTAAGGCACTGGAGGAGGCAAGGGAGGCTAAATCTGCTGACCAAAGCCAGTGGATTCTTGTTTAGAAAAGCACCAACTTTTTAGAAAAAAATAAAAATAAAATTCAAAGACAGAATCACTGAGTTTGAAAAGGATCACCCCCTTTTATGTCAGTATTTCGTTGGATCACTTTTTTCATTAATTCCAGCCTTCAGTCTGTTGGGATTTGTCTCCACTAACGTTGCACATCTAGACTTTGCAATATTTGCCAACTCTTCTTTGCAGAACTTCTCAAGTTCAGTTAAATTTGATGGTGATCATTTGTGGACTTCAGTCTTCGAATCATTCCACAGGTTTTCAATGGGGTTTAAGTCTGGGCTCTGACTAGGCCATGCAGGGACATTTACCTTTTTCTCCTTCAATCACTGTGTGGTCATTTGTGCTTTGGGTCATTGTCATGTTGAAAGCTAAACCTTCTACCCATTGACAACTTTCTGGCAGAGGGCAGCAGATTTTCCTCAAGAATTTGATGGTATTTTGCCCCATCCATTTTTCCTTCTATCCTGACAAGTGCACCAGTCCCTGATGCAGAGAAACACCCCCATACCATACCAGGATATTACCACCAGGGCCGATCCTCCCTATACGCAGACTACGCAAGCTGCGTAGGGCCCCCAGGTTTACTCGGGGCCCTGCTGGGAAGCATGGCGTTTCTATTTGCATTGGCGATTCCTAACTGGAACAATGGCTGCCGCCGCGGCGGCCGCTGTCCGAGTATCCGCCCGCGGCGCTGAACATTGACAATGTAGCAGTAGTGAGTCAGACGTCAGGTGACGTCAGTGAGACGGCCGTCGCTTATGGGAGCTGTAGTCCACGAGCGGCTAAGTGCTGAAGCTCCCTGCTCCTGGGGAGGTGGAGTCAGTCACTCTGAGGAGAGGAGAGCGGCACAGCTATGGTGTCTGTCAGTTTTTATTTTCCCTGCCAATGCCTTTTGGAAACGGTAGGACTAGGAGGTGAATGTTGTGTGTGTAAAAAAAAAAACTGAATGTTATGTGGGGGGGGGGGGGGGACCCTGAATGTTATGTGGGGGGGGGGGGAACCCTGAATGTTGTGGTTAAAAAAAAAACTGAATGTTGTGGTAAAAAAAAAAAAACAATGTTGTGGTAAAAAAAAAAAACTGAATGTTATGAGGTAAAAAAAAAAAAACACCCTGAATGTTATGTGGTAAAAAAAGACCTTGAATGTTATGTGGTAAAAAAAAACCCTGAATGTTATGTGGTAAAAAAAAGACCCTGAATGTTATGTGGTAAAAAAAAAAAAAAAAAACGGAATGTTATGTGGTAAAAAAAAAAACCTGAATGTTATGTGGTAAAAAAAAAAAAACCCTGAATGTTATGTGGTAAAAAAAAACCCTGAATGTTATGTGGTAAAAAAAAAACCTGAATGTTATGTGGTAAAAAAAAACCTGAATGTTATGTGGTAAAAAAAAACCTGAATGTTATGTGGTAAAAAAAAAAAACTGAATGTTATGTGGTAAAAAAAAACCCTGAATGTTATGTGGAAAAAAAAACCCTGAATGTTATGTGGAAAAAAAAAACCCTGAGGCCTGGTACACACGATAGGATTGATCCGCGGATACGGTCCGCCGGACCGTATCCGCGGATAAATCCTCTGGCGGATTTGGATCCGTTGGCATGTACTCACCATTGGATCCAAATCTGCGCAGATTTCAACTGCGGTGACGTGTCGCGCCGTCGCCGCGATGATGACGCGGCGACGTGCGCGACGCTGTCATATAAGGAAATCCACGCATGCGTCGAATCATTACAACGCATGCGAGGGACGGGTTCGGATGGATCGATCCGGTGAGTCTGTACAGACCACCGGATCGATCCGCTGGAGCCGATTCCAGCGGATAGATTTGTTAGCATGCTTACAAATTTTTATCTGCTGGAATTCGGAAATATCCGCGGATAAATATCCGCTGGAACGTACACACCAGGGGATCTATCCGCTGAAACCGATCCGCTGAGATTTTTCAGCGGATGGATCCTCTCGTGTGTACTGAATGTTATGTGGTAAAAAAAAACCTGAATGTTATGTGGCAAAAAAAAACCCTGAATGTTATGTGGTAAAAAGAAAAACCTGAATGTTATGTGGTAAAAAAAAAAACACCCTGAATGTTATGTGGTAAAAAAAAAAAAACCCTGAATGTTATGTGGTAAAAAAAAACCCTGAATGTTATGTGGTAAAAAAAAACCTGAATGTTATGTGGTAAAAAAAACACCTGAATGTTATGTGGTAAAAAAAAACCCTGAATGTTATGTGGTAAAAAAAACCCTGAATGTTATGTGGTAAAAAAAAACCCTGAATGTTATGTGGTAAAAAAAAAAACCTGAATGTTATGTGGTAAAAAAAAAAAACCCTGAATATTATGTGGCAATGGCAAATGGTTTACATAGCTCACGGTATCACGGTCAGATAGAGGGCCCCTTAGCAGAATTGTGCTTAGGGCCCCAGAGAGGTCAGGATCGGCACTGATTACCACCCCCCATAACAGGATATTACCACCCCCCATACCACTGTAGGAATGGTGTTATTTGGATGATGAGCTGTATTGGGTTTCCGTCAGACATACATAGGTAGATTCACAAAGAGTTAGGCCGGCTTATCAGTAGATAAGCCGACCTAACTCTGAATCTACGCCGGCGTTTGTTTAAGTTTATGCTCAAACAGAGATACACTTAAACAAAGCTAAGATAGGCCGGCTTGCGCCGTTCTATCTTAGCTTGCAATGTTTCTGTTGTCCGCTAGATGGCGCTTCCATTGCGGCCGGCGTAGATTATGTAAATGAGGGGATACGCCGATTCACGAACGTACGCCAGGCCTACACCGTCGCATTACGTTGTTTCCGTAAGGGATAGGCCGCCTAAAGTTATTCCACCTATGAGGTGAAATAACAATGTTAAGTATGGCCGCCGTTCCTGCCGCAAGGTTCGAATTTTTTACGTCGTTTGCGCAAGTCGTCCGCGAATCAGAATTTACGTCGTTTACGTACACGTCGAAATCAATAGGCCCGTACGGCCTACTTAGCCGCAATGCGCACTGGGAAATGTAGGCGCACGGCGCATGCGCAGTGTCAAAAAACTTCAAAAAACCTGAGGTCAAGCCTCATTTCCATTCAACACGCCCCCCTCCAAGTCATTTGAATTTGGCGCCCTTACGCCCGCTCGTTTTAGGCTACACCGCCGTAGATTAGCAGGTAAGTGGTTTGTGAATCACTACTAGCCTAACTAATTTACGGCGGTGTAGCCTAAAAAGGCTAGGCTAGGCCGTCCTAAAGTTAGGTAAAAGTTCGTGAATCTACCTAATAGTTTGGTGTTGAGGCCAAATAATAAAATTTTAGCCTCATCCGACACCTTGAAGATTCTGAGGCCACATGGGAAAATGTGTTTTAGGGTCAGAAGAGACTAAAATTGAATGATTTGGCCTCAACGCCAAAATATATGTCTGGCAGAAATCCAATGCAGCTCACCATCCAAATAACACCATTCCTATAGTAAAGCTTGGAGGTGGTAATATCCTGTTATTGGGGGGGGGGGGGGGGAGGAGGGGGCTGGTGCACTTGTAAGGAAAGAAGAAATATGAATGGGGCAAAATACCATCAAATTCTTGAGGAAAATCTGCTGCCCTCTGCCAGAAAGTTGTCAATGGGAAGAAGGTTTACCTTCCAACATGACAATGACCCAAAGCACACAACAACAATGACCACGCCGTGGTTGAAGGAGAAAAAGAAGGAATGTCCTTGCATGACCTAGTCAGAGCCCAGACTTAAACCCCATTGAAAATCTGTGGAATGATTTCAAGTCTGCAGTCTACAAAGTCTATCTCTCGCGGCGTAAGGGCGCCTAATTCAAATCGGCGAGTAGGGGGCGTGTTTCATTTAAATGAAGCGCGTCCCCGCACCGAATGAACTGCGCATGCACCGTCCCTAAATTTCCCGCCGTGCATTGCGCTAAATGACGTCGCAAGGACGTCATTTTTTTTTAACTTAGACTTAGTGAATTACGTCCATCCTGATTCACGGACGACTTGCGCAAAAAAAAAAAAATTCAAATTTCGACGCGGGAACGACGGCCATACTTAACATGGCAAGTCTAACTATACGCCGCAAAATAGCAGCTTTAACTATACGCCGGAAAAAGCCGACTAGAGACGACGTAAGAGAATGCGACGGCCGCGCGTACGTTCGTGGATCGTCGGAAATAGCTAATTTGCATACTCGACGCGGTCCGGGACTTTTTTTCAGGCGGACGGCGTTCGGCGTGGAGATGTGAACCATCTCATAGAGGGCAATGTAAAATCATCCCTCCAGCGTTTCGGGGCTGCTGCGGCGTCACACTACAGGCGACAAAACGCCTAGGTGTGAATGGGGGCTTAGTGGGAGGAATAGTGCCCCATCATTGGTGCCAGTTGGAGGATAGTGGCCCATCGTAGGTATCAGTGGGACAAATTGTGCCCCATCATTGCTGTCAAATGGAGGAATAATGCCCAATTGTTGGTGTCAGTGGAAGGAATAGTGCCCCATCATTAGTGTCAATAGGAGGAATAATACCCCATTGTTGGTGTCAGTGGAAGGAATAGTGCCCCATCATTAGTGTCAATGGGAGGAATAGTGCCCCATCTTTGGTATTTGAGAGAGGAATAGTACCCCATCATTGGTATTAGTGGGAGGAATAGTTCCCCATCTTTGGGAGTAGAGAGAGGAATAGTAGCCCATTATTGGTATTAGTGGGAGGAATAGTACCCCGTCATTTGCATTAGTGGGAGGAATAGTGACCCATTGTTGGTGTCAGTGGAAGGAATAGTGCCCCATCATTGGTGCCAGTGGGAGGAATAGTGCCCCATCGTCGGTATCAGTTGGAGAAATAGTGCCCCATCATTGGTATCAGTGGGCGGAATAGTGCCCCCATCATTGGTATCAGTGGGCGGAATAGTGCCTCGTTGTTGGTGTCAGTGGGAGTAGTAGCGCCCCATCATTAACAGTGAAATAAGTCATGTTTCAACATTTCTATCTGTGGGAGGAGTCCCTGAGGGCCGGGCAAAGGCATGCAAAGGGCCGCATTCAACCAGCGAACTGCATTTTGGAGACCATTTATATAGAGAAATTTCCTCTCACTTCCTGCTGACAAAGATGGCAATAAGAAAAGCTGATGAGGTTTATTCCTTCCCTACTCTATCCAAAATAAAAAAATGAGACTTTAGGAGATTGGAAATGGTAAACTCCTGTTACACATTGAGCCAAACATTACCGCCAGGTCTTTATGAAGCCAAATATTTGAATAAATGACAGAAACGGGCAGATCTGTGCCGGGCAGGCGCCAGAACATCCGATAGGCAGATGATATTTGTTCTGCAGGGTTGGCATTTGAATGCACTGAGACGTGACCTTTCCCAGTGTTATTTCTCCCATCATCCTGTATTCATAAAGGTCCGTTGGCCCGTTTTGTTAATATTTCAGAACTGAAAGCGATATAATGAAGTTCATAATTGAAGTCGACCTCCTGTCGGCGAGTCTTCCATCGCTCAAACATTTTGTTTCCCTTGTTGCAGCGTGGCTGGATCTGGCGTGACTTTCCGGATCCGAAAAAATCACCAAAATTTGACCTTGGCGGACGTCGCAAACCGCGCAGGTAGGTGATAGTATTATGGCGCTGTTTTTTTCTTTCCTTTACAAGGCGTAAAGAACAACAAAAACTGTGATTGTGACTATACACACTCCAACGAAGGCCACGCAACTCTTCTGAACATTGAGTTTGACCGGATTGATAAGACATCGGCAGGGGTGGACTGACAACTCATGGGGCCCCCCGGCAATAGAAGATTATGGGGCCCCCAGGCTTACAGATGTCCACCACGCCAGGAGGCAGTGCAGAGGCAGGGCAGCTAAAATCTGAGGGCCAGATTCTCGTAGAAGAGCGTATCTTTGTTCCGGCGTAGCGTATCCTATTTACGCTACGCCTCCGCAACTTAGACGGGAAAGTGCAGTATTCTCAAAGCACTTGCTCCGTAAGTTGTGGCGGCGTAGCGTAAATAGGCCGGCGTAAGCCCGCCTAATTCAAATGTGGAACAGGGGGGCGTGTTTTATGTAAATAACTTGTGACCCGACGTGATTGACGTTTTTCGCATGCGCCGTCCATGGAATATCCCAGTGTGCATTGCTCCAAAGTATGCCGCAAGGACGTATTGGTTTCGACGTGAACGTAAATTACGTCCAGCCCCATTCACGAACGACTTACGCAAACGACGTAAAATATTCAAAATTCGACGCGGGAACGACGTCCATACCTAACATTGGTACGCCGCATGTACGCCTCATATAGCAGGGGTAACTTTACGCCGGGAAAAGCCTAACGTAAACGGCGTATCTGTAATGCGTCGGCCGGGCGTACGTTCGTGAATTCGCGTATCTAGCTGATTTACATATTTCTAGACGTAAATCAGCGTACACGCCCCTAGCGGCCAGCGTAAATATGCAGTTAAGATCCGACGGCGTAAGAGACTTACGCCGGTCGGATCTAATACAAATCTATGCGTAACTGATTCTAAGAATCAAGCGCATAGATACGACTGGCCGGACTCAGAGATACGACCGCGTATCTGGAGATACGCCGTCGTATCTCCTTTGAGAATCTGGGCCTCAGAATTTTAACATCAAAAGCATGTCGGTTTCGGAGATATCAGGGACAGATGTAAAAAGAAACACAGATTTTTACATACTGTCCCTGGTTTTATTGAGCCTGGCAACCCTGATGGGGCCCCCTAGAGGCATGGGGCCCTCGAGCAGTGCCCGGGAGTCCCAATGGTCAGTCCACCCCTGGACATCGGTGCATGGCCTCCTTACATTGTATAGATAACCAGTTCCATACCGCGCCTATTCTGGCATTTCTCTCCTTCATGTAAAAATCATAATTGTTTTGCTAGAAAATTACTCAGAACCCCCAAACATTATATCTTTTTTTCACCCTAGGGAATACAGTGGCGGTCATTGCAAGTTTCATGAATGAAAAAATAACAAAACAGTAAAGTTAGCCCAATTTTTTTTGTAAAATGTGAAAGGTGATGTTACGCCGAGTAAATAGATACCTAACTTGTCACGCTTTAAAATTGCACACACTCATGGAATGGCGCCAAACTTTGGTACTTAAAAATCTCCATAGGCGACACTTTAATTTGTTTTACAGGTTACCAGTTTAGAGTTACAGAGGAGGTCTAGTGTTAGAATTATTGCTCTCGCTCTAACGCACGCGGCGATACCTCATATGTGTGGTTTGAAGTGCGTTTACATATGTGGGCGGGACTTACGTACGTGTTCGCTTCTAAACGCGAGCTACAAGGGCGTTTTAAAAAATATATATTTATTATTTTATTTTTTATTTTACTTAAATATTTTTATTTTTACACTTTTTGTTTACATTTTATTTTTTGATCACTTTTATTCCTATTACAAGAAATGTAAACATCCCTTGTAATAGGATTACTGTGTGACAGGTACTCTTTATGGAGAGAGGCGGGGTCAATAAGACTCCACATCTCTCCTCCAGGCTGGAAAGTATAATGCCGCGTAGACACGATCATTTTTCGGCATGAAAAAAAACGAAGTTTTTCGGCATGTAGAAAAAACAATGTTTTTCCAACTTCATCATTAAAACGGCCTTGCCCACACACCATCGTTTTTAAAAAATGCTCTAGCAAAGCGCGGTGACGTACAACACGTACGACGGCACTATAAAGGGGAAGTTCTATTCGCCTTTGGGCTGCTTTAGCTGATTTCTTGTTAGTAAAAGACGATTCGCGCTTTTCTGTCTGTTACAGCGTGATGAATGTGCTTACTCCATTACGAATGGTAGTTTTACCAGAACGAGCGCTCCCGTCTCATAACTTGTTTCTGAGCATGCGCAGATTTTTAACGTCGTTTTAGCCCACACACGATCATTTTTTACAACCCGAAAAACGACATTGGCCCGGATTCAGCTAGATTTGCGCATTTATTACGGAGGCGCAGGGCAACGATTTTGCCCTGCGCCCCCGCAATTTTCTTGCGCTGCCCTCGATTCACGGAGCAGAAGCTCCGTAAATTGCGCGGGCGCGCCGGCAAAATGCCCGGCGCAAGCGCGCGCAATTTAAATGACCCCTTAGGGGTGGGAATCATTTAAATTAGACGCGTTCCCGCGCCGATCGTAGAGCGCATGCTCCGTCGGGAAACTTTCCCGACGTGCATTGCGGCAAATGACGTCGCAAGGACGTCATTTGCTTCAAAGTGAACGTGAATGGCGTCCAGCGCCATTCACGAATCACTTACGCAAAGTACGTAAAATTCAAGCCCACACACGATCATTTTATATGGCATTTTTTTTAAAAACGTTTTTTTCATGCCGAAAAATGATCGTGTTTACGCGGCAAGATTGGGGGGAATAATTCACCAATCTCATGCTTTCAGCCGCTTTCAGTTGTTTACTTCCGGGTACCCAGGCGTGAAGTCATAACGTCATCTCTATCCTCCTCATCCGGCGGCGGCTGATTCGTTCTCCGGGCCTCCGATGGCAAAGGAGAGCCCTGAGGAGCACCGGATGGCAGCGGGGGGATGTCCCCTATGTCCCCTCCTGCCGTCTAAAAGACCGATAAAAGCGGCGGAACCGCCGCTATGATCATTCCTATGGTGCGCAGAATCGCCGCCTGAAGAGAAGGATATCTGAATGATGCCTGTAGCTGCACCCATCATTCAGATATCCCCGCACAAAGTCCAGGACGTCATATGACGTCCTACGGTACGGAAGTGGTTAAACAAAGAACAAAGCTAAAGATGAAAAATTAAAAAATGAATGTGATGAACAATTAGTCCATAGATTATTGAAATAATTCTAACACCATGAATTGTGCAATGTATATTCAGTCCATAAACCACAAATATGTGTAATCTTGAAAATGTGACTTTCAACACTACCACACAGACTTGTGCACCTCCACCACACAACATGCACGCTTACCAGAAGACAACCTGTATAAGCTTGCGGCTATTACCCACAATTCAATAGGAAGGCAATAGGAGATTATGGGGCCCCCAGGCAATAGATTATGGAGTCACACAGTATACACACACACATACACACACAGTATACATACACAGTATACAGACACACAATATAAACACACAGTATACATACACAGTATACACACACAGACACACAGTATACATACACAGTATACAGACACACAATATACACACACAGTATACATACACAGTATATACACACACAGACACACAATATAAACACACAGTATACATACACACAGAATACACATACACACACTGAAAAGGTACTGGAGAGGCGGGCAGCTATTATCTTGGGATTTAAAAAAAAAACACAGATTATTACATACTGAGGCTGGCAACCCTGATGGGGCCCCCTAGTGGCATTGGGCCCTTTGGCCAGTGCCCGAGTGCCCGAATGGTCAGTCCGCCCCTGCCAGGGCCTTTAACCAAGGGGATGATCTGAAGTAGCAGCTCTAGGATGCTTGATATGGTGAGGTAAAGGTATACAGCAGGCAACCAGGGAGACTCGATCATTCAATGGTCATGAATATTGACCAGGCATTACCCAAAAATGAAAAAGAGCTCACCATAGTGTAAATCGTATCGTACAAATTTAATAAAGCTAAAAAGTCGCACTTACAAGAAGTAGATAAAAAAACATTGACATTTAAAAGCCCCAGGATGACGTCAGAGTGTGACAAAACGCGCGTAGGAAGGAGTGGCGTCTGACGTCATCGCGTTATAAATCCAAGCGGACAGGCATTCGCAAGCCGGCCGGCTTTTAAAGTTTAATGTTTTTTATCTACTTCTTGTAAGTGCAACTTTTTAGTTTTATTAAATTTGTACGATGCGATTTACACTGTGGTGAGCTCTTTTTCAACTTTTCATTTTTGAGTAATGTCTATATTCATGACCACTGAATGATCGAGTCTCCCCGGTCGGAATTTTGTGTGACCGTGTGTATACAACACAAGTTTGAGCCAAAATTTAGTCGAAAAAAAAATCCACGGTTTTCTTGTCGCAATTTTCCGATCGTGTGTACGTGGCAATAGAAGTTTGGCTGCTGAACCCAAATCTGGCAAATTACAAATGCCCATTTTCTGGGCTAATATGCAAGGGGTTGTCACTACCCTGGGGAATATGTATTAACCACTTAAGGACCACCTCCTGCACATATACGTCGGCAGAATGGCACGGCTGGGCACAGGCACGTACAGGTACGTCGCCTTTAAGAGCCCAACCATGGGTCGCGCGCACACGCGACCTGGTCCGAAGCTCCGCGGCCGCGGGACCTGCGGACCCAATCGCCGCCGGTGTCCTGCGATTGGTCACAGGAGCTGAAGAACGGGGAGAGGTGTGTGTAAACACACCTTCCCCGTTCTTAACAGTGGCACTGTCACTGATTGTGTGTTCCCTGATATAGGGAAAGAGGATCAATGATGTCACATTTCCAGCCCCGCCCCCCATACAGTTAGAAACACATATGAGGTCACACATAACCCCTACAGCGCCCCCTAGTGGTTAACTCCCAAACTGCAATTGTCATTTTCACAGTAATCAGTGTATTTTTATAGCACTTTTTGCTGTAAAAATGACAATGGTCCCAAAAATGTGTCAAAATTGTCCGATGTGTCCGCCATAATGTCGCAGTCACGAAAAAAATTGATGATCGCCGCCATTAGTAGTAAAAAAATAATTTTTAATACAAATAAAACTATCCCCTATTTTGTAAACGCTATAAATGTTGCGCAAACCAATCGTTAAATGCTTATTGTGATTTTTTTTTTGTTTGGGAGCCACGTCGCACGACCGCGCAATTGTCAGTTAAAGCGACGCAGTGCCGAATCGCAAAAAGGGGCCTGGTCCTTTACCTGCATAATGGTCCGGGTCTTAAGTGGTTAATGCAGCCGAGAGCAGTGAAAAATACATTTTAAAATGGACGGCAAATTGCATTCTCCCTCCTGCTTTAAAAACAGGACACAGACCCTAAAGGTCCCCCAAAATACATAGCAGACCCTTAGGCTGCATTCACACCTAGGCGTAGGCGATTTGCGGCGTTTTTTACCGCGATTTGCCGCGACAAATTGCAGCGTTTTTTACCGCGATTTGCCACGACAAAACGCAGCGTTTTTAAACGCGGTTTTGTATAGGTCATTGTCAGGTATGGAGAACGCTGAAGCCGCCCGATATCCTGCGACAAAAAAGGGTACGGGACTTGTTTCAGCTTCAGGCGTTCGGCGTGGAGGTGTGAACCATCTCCATAGAGAATCATGTTATTTCTCCCCTCTAGCGTATTGTAGCGTCGCGCTTCAGGCGTTTTGTCGCCTAGGTGTGAATGCAGCCTTATGGTCTATTCTGTATTGTGGGGGAACTCTGGAGAGGTCTGTGTGATGTTTACTTTAATGGCTTTTTAAATTGTCATTTTCTTTGTAAATTTGATTTTTACTGTAGCACATCCTACAGAAAGGAAAAAAAATGTCTCCCACAAAATGCATACCAGACCCTTTGACCCTTTGGGCAAGTGGTTAAAGGGGTGGTTTACCCTAAAAACTACGTTTTCTTATTACACTTGCCCCCCACATTACAATACGATTAAGGCTATTATTTTTTCCATGCTGTACATACCTTTGTACAGCATATTCACCCGTGTCCTCCGGGTTGCGAGTCCTGCGGGAGTGGGCGTTCCTAACATGTCTGTGATTGACGTTTTGACCAAAAACGAGCTCCCCCCTGTCGCGTAAGCCGCGTCACGGTTGGCGAAAGGAGCCGAACGGCGAATCAGCGCTATACTGCGCATGCGCATTGCCGTTCGGCTCCTTTCGCCAATCGTGACGCGGCTTACGCGACGGGGGGAGCTCGTTTTTGGTCAAAACGTCAATCACACACATGTTAGGAACGCCCACTCCCGCGGGACTCGCAAGCCGGATGCACGGGTGAATATGCTGTACAAAGGTATGTACAGCATAAAAAAAAAAATAATAGCCTTAATCGTATTGTAATGTGGGGGGCCAGTGTAATAAAAAAAAGTCGTTTTTAGGGTGAACCACCCCTTTAAGCAAAGCATGCAGCATGGGGGAAGAAGAGCATGCGCCACCCCTCCCCCTCTTGAACCATACCAGGCCTTGTGCCCTTATCCCCCCCCCCCCCGGCAAAGCACCTTGTTCCCTTGTTGATAAAGACAAGGGCCTCAACCCCACAACCCTACAAACCTACAGCATATGAAAAGGTACAGAATTGTGCAGTACCCCACATTGGTCACATGGTGGCGCTGCTACAGGCTAGCTTTGCATGAGACAATTAGATGTGTAAATTGTACTGACAAAGCCGGGTGCTATAACTGAGCTTGTTAATATAGTTAATAACTCCCGAGTATTGATCCTGAATAAATTCCAATCAGGATAAACCCTACTTATAGATTGGATGTTGGTAATTTAGTTGTGTTCTTAAGATGTGACACTCAATTAGGCTTATTGGCATTATACATGTTTAATTGTTGAACTTGTGAATTTGTAATTAGCCTTTAAAGGAATCTTATATACTGGGAGAAACGCGTACGTTTTCATTGTGGCTGACCTCTCCGAAAAATACTAGTTGACTGGCTCCTATAGGGATCCAGCGGCTCGCCACCATACCTTCCAATTTGCTGAGATGAGTAAGAGGGACGACTTTTACAAAAAAAAAGTATGTTGGCAAAGGACACGCCCCCTACCACGCCCTGGATCGCAAAGAATGATTACGCAGAAAATAATTGGTTAGACCCACATTAACTTTTTTTTCACCTTTACATTTCTTTTATACTGGTTTAAAAAATAATGCAGTACCGTATATACTCGAGTATAAGCCGAGTTTTTCAGCACAAATGCCCCCCTCGGCTTATACTCGAGTCACCTTTTTGCGCTTGATCTCCTGGACTTTGGGGACCCGGTACCGGCTGGCCGTAGGTCCCCTGGACCCCAAACTTGGCACACACACTCTTCCTCTACAAGTGTGCAAAGTTTGGTGTCCGGGGAACCTACGGCCGGGAAGCACCGATTTTTCAAAGCCGGGCACCCTTTCCATAGACTCCATGTTAAACGGTAATTTCTCCAGTGACTTTGGGGACCCGGTACCAGACGGTCGTAGGTTCCCTGGACTTGGATCTTGCCACACATGTACCCCGATTTATCCTCTACAAGTGTGCAAAGTTTGTTGTCTGGGGGACCTCTGGGTGGGGGGCACTGATTTTTCAAAGCCAGGCACCCCTTCCGTAGACTCCCATGTTAAACGTCAGTCTAGTCATGGGCACAGTGAGGCATGGGGACAGTGAGGCATGGGTACAGTGAGGCATGGGCACAGTGAGGCATGGGCACAGTGAGGCATGGGCACAGTGAGGCATGGGCACAGTGAGGCATGGGCACAGTGAGGCATGGGGACAGTGAGGCATGGGGACAGTGAGGCATGGGTACAGTGAGGCATGGGCACAGTGAGGCATGGGCACAGTGAGGCATGGGCACAGTGAGGCATGGACACAGTGAGGCATGGACACAGTGAGGCATGCACATGGACACAGAGAGGCATGGGAACAGTAAGGCATGGGCATAGTGAGGTATGGGCACAGTGAAGCATGGGCACAGTGAGGCATGGGCACAGTGAGGCATGGACACAGTGAGGCATGGGAACAGTAAGGCATGGGCATAGTGAGGCATGGGCACAGTGAAGCATGGGCACAGTGAGGCATGCACATGGAAACAGTGAGGCACAGTGAGGCATGCAGATGGACACCCTAGGCTTATACTCGAGTCAATAAGTTTTACCAATTTTTCGTGGTAAAATTAGGTGCCTCGGCTTATATTCGGGTCGGCTTATACTCGAGTATATACGGTAATTAGGAGGATAAATGAAAACGTGGGTGCATATTACCAAGGGGATGATCTGAAGTAGCAGCTCTAGGATGCTTGATATGGTGAGGTAAAGGTATACAGCAGGCAACCAGGGAGACTCAATCATTCCATGGTCATGAATATTGACCAGGCATTACCCAAAAATGAAAAAGAGCTCACCATAGTGTAAATCGTATCGTACAAATTTAATAAAGCTAAAAAGTTGCACATCCCTTAGTAAAAGCAGTACACACAAACACTGGCTAGGCACACATTTAACCCTTTGATTGCCCTAGCTGTTTAACCCCTTCCCACCCAGTGTCCTTAGTACAGTAACAGTGCATATTTTAGTGTCGCTGGTTCCCACAAAGTGTCAAACGTGTCAGTTAGTGTCAGATTGGCTGCCGCAATAACTCAGTTCCGCTATAAGTCGCTGATCGCCGCCATTACTAGTATAAAAAAAAAGGGCCGTACGCAGCCCAGAGGTTCAGGAAGAGGAGGACTGTGCCTGGATTGCTGTAAGGTAAGTAATGAGGCCTTCTTTTCTTCCTCTAGAACAGGGGTGTCAAACTCAATATCATTGTGGGCCGCATCAGCTTTATGATTGCCCTCAAAAGGGCCGGTTGTATCTGTAAGATTAGATGTCCAGTGCATCCCCTCCCCTTACATTAGATGTCAAGAGCCCCCCCACCATCAGAAGTTGAGCCCCCCACTCTCCCTTTCATCACAGTGCACCCCCCTTTCCTTATGCTGCTGCTGGGAAGAAGCTGGATGCATTTTTTGAAAGCAGAAAGTAAGGGTCTGGAGGAGGACCAGAGGAGGGCTGGAGCTCTCCTGCAGATGCAGGAGAGGTGTGAGGGCCACATACAATGGCCTGGAGGGCCGGATTCGGCCTGCGGGCCTTGTGTTTGACACCTGTGCCCTAGACCATGGGTGCTCAACTTGTGGCCCTCCAGCTGTTGGGGAACTACAAGCCCCTGCCTTTGGGAGTCATGCTTGTAACTGTCAACGCCTCATGAGACTTGTAGTTCCACAACAGCTGGAGGGCCACAGGTTTAACACCCATGCTCTAGACATAATAAGCCATTTTTTTTCTAACCCCAGGGTTGGGATTTAAGGCAGGGGGATGCACACACCCTGATTAAGGTTTGACTTTGCTCAGAAAATAGCACAAGGAGCCTATCAGGTATGATACTGTACAATGAACGTGCTGATAGTAGGAGAGAACAGAATGACAGAGAGATGAGCTTGTTTGTCTGCTGCTTCTCCTTTTACTGTCCAGTCACAGGCTGGAGGAGAGACAAGACCTTTAAAGAGGAGGTCCGGAAAAATAAATTAAAAGCCAGCAGCTACACATACACATACTGCAGCTGCTGGCTTTTAATAAATGGACACTTACCTGTCCTGGAGTCCCTCGATGTCGGCCCCCGCGGGTAAGGGAACCCAGCAGTGTAGCCTTTCAGCTTCACGCTGGGAACCCTACTGCGCATGCGCGAGGCCCTGCTCCTCTTTCCTATTAGCCCGGCGGCCAGGTGAGGAGGAGGAGGTGAGCCCTGCGGTGACGTCGCTGCTGTGTCGCGGCCGGACTCCTGGAAGTGGGAAAGGATACCTGTCCCCCCTCCCCCCGAATGGTGACAATTGTGGCACTTTAGGTTGGAGCTCCGCTTTAAGTGTCACTGTATGGCTTCAGGGGAAAAATCTGGTCAGTTGCCCTGCCAAATGGGGCTGGGCTGTGTGCCAGAGCTGTGTAAATCTTAGGACAGGATGGAGAGAAATACAAATCCTTTGACAGGTAGGACAGCTTCTGTATATGTATTTAGCTTTTTTACCTGGAACTCAGTTGTACTCAAGCATTGCAGCATCAAACATCGAGTGTCACATAAAGCTGACAATCTAATAGTTACGGGTGTTTTATCCCACATCCCTAAATCACTTTCTTTTTTCTTTCAGTGGCTCTGAAGTCAGACCTACAAACCGAGACGGGGGTCAAGATTGTGCAGACAGGAACCGGACAGGTGAGGGTGACCCAAGTTTGCATGACCTCTGCCTAACATCCTTTATCTTTTCATCTCAAACACTTTACTATGTGGGATGTATAGAAAATATTATACACCATGATGACAATGCCTCAGGCTGCAAATTCTGCTAAGTGCACCTGCTTCATAATATATTTTGGCCCAGATTCACAAAGCACGTATAACAAGTTACGCCGACGTAAGTGCAAATGTGCGCCGACGTAGTTTGCTTACGCCGGCGTAGGGTGTGCGCACATTTAGGCTGGGTGCATGGTGCCGCTCCCATTGATTAGCCATTCAAACATGCAAATGAGAGAAATACGGCGATTCACGAACCTGCGTGCGCCCGACGCGAGGTGCGCGTAAGTTGTACGTCCGGCGTAAAGTTATGCCCCATAAAGGAGGTGTAACCCGGCAGCAGACATGCAAAGGTCTGCACCAGGGAACTCAAGCCGGCGTATTTTCCGTTGGACGTGTCTGGCTGGGCGTAGGTTACGTTCACGCCGTACGCAGTGATCCGGCGTAGTTTAGGCAGTTCTTCCGACGTGGTTGTGAGGAGGCGCAGGGGGATGTGTCCACGTCACGGCGCACGCGCAGTTCGTGATACATATCTGGCGCTCGGCCCATCATTTGCATGGGGTCACGCCTCATTTGCATGGGTCACGCCCACTGCCACCTACGCCGGCGTACGCCTTTGAATCCCACGCCAGCGCAGCGTTGGGAGCACTGGCTTGCTGAATACATTGCCTGTCTCTCTGCGCTGCGTTGACGTAGCGTACATTGGTTACTCTACGGCGGCGTAATGTGCGCCCACACTCTGTGAATCTGGGCCTTAGTGTATATGTATGTATTTGTGTGTGTATATATATATATATATATATATACACACACACACACACACAGTATCTCACAAATGTTAGTACACCCCTCACATTTTTGTAAATATTTTATATCTTTTCATGTGACAACACTGAAGAAAAGACACTTTGTTATACAAGCTGTACACTCACTACATTGTAACAGTGTAAATTTGCTGTCCTCTCAAAATAACTCAACACACAGTCATTAATATGAGAGAAGAGATAACCGCTCAGATGAACCAGAGAGCCAATCTCCTTAAATCCGAACCATGGGTGCCGGCAATGCAATGGAAATGCAAACTTGAAGAAAGAAAAGCTGGGACAGCCGCACTCCAAAAAAAGTTTCTTTTTAATAACAATTGGTCACAAAATTACATGCCACGGCCAAAAGGATCAGAACAAAACTGACGCGTTTCGCACTGTATCTCAGTGCTTATCCAACATGATAACGACCCCAAACACACCTCCAAGAAGACCACTGCCTTGCTAAAGAAGCTGAGGGTAAAGGTGATGGACTGGCCATGCATGTCTCCAGACCTAAACCCTATTGATTATCTGTGGGGCATCCTCAAACGGAAGGTGGAGGAGCGCAAGGTCTCCAACATCTACCAGCTCTGTGATGTCATCATGAAGGAGGGGAAGAGGACTCCAGTGGCAACCTGTGAAGCTCTGGTGAACTCCATGCCCAAGAGGGTTAAGACAGTGCTGGAAAATAATGTTGGCCACACAAAATATTGACACTTTGCGTCCAATTTGGATATTTTCACTTAGGGGTGTATTCACTTTTCTTGCCAGCGGTGTAGACATCAATGGCTGTGTGCAGAGTTATTTTGAGGGGACAGCAAATGTACACTGTTATATAAGCTGTACACTCACTACACAACATTGTAGCAAAGTGTCACTTCTTCAGTGTTGTCACATGAAAAGATATGATAAAATATTTCACTTTGTGAGATACTGTACATACACACCGATCGCCCATAACTTCATGACCACCTAAAAAAGAGAGAGAGTTACCGCTCCAGGTGGATTGTGTTAGGATGATCAGTATGGTCTCAGGAAATCAAGGGTGCTGGCAATGCACAAGGCAACAAGTAGAAAGAGGAAATATGGACAGCCGCACTCCAAAAAACCTTGATGGTTGTCTTTATTTATTAAGAGGAAACATGCACTACATGTCACAGCACACGACACAGGGGTAAAACCACTGACGCGTTTCGCACTATTATCTAGTGCAGGGATATGCAATTAGCGGACCTCCAGCTGTTTCAAAACTACAAATCCCGTCATGCCTCTGCCTCTGGGTGTCATGCTTGTGGCTGTCAGAGTCTTGCTATGCCTCATGGGAATTGTAGTTCTGCAACAGCTGGAGGTCCGCTAATTGCATATCCCTGATCTAGTGCTTAATCATAGCTGTATCACCTACCTAACATTGAGTAGGTCACACTTTTGCCGCCAAATCAGCTCATCGAGGCATGCACACTTGGGGATGATTTATTAAAGACAAATAGACTGTGAACTTTGCAAAGAGCAGTTGCTCTAGAGCTTAGTAAATGAGCAGATCTGCTGACTTCCATCATCCAATCATGTGCAAGCAGAAATTCAGTTTTTTTAATTTTCCTTGCATGTCATTGGGTATTCTTCGCAAATTGAAGCTTTCCCTCAGTTACTAAGCTGGTGCAACTGCACTTTACAAAGTGCACAGTCTATTTGCCTTTAGCCAATCAATCCCATAAAATCCAACAATGGTTCCATAACAAGGTAAAGTGGTCACAATATTAATCACATCTCTGAGAGATGAGCAGACAGGCAGAAACAATAGGTGACTCAATTAACAATGGGGATGCAAACCTAGAAGGTACACAATGGGAGAGTTACAAACTTGTGTAATCTGTCAGAAGACAACGTTCCAGCAGTCTGATACAGTGGTATTAATTTATCTTCATAGATTTCTTGAGGGATATTGTTGAGAAATATTACTGTTCCAAGTGGAGGGCTTCTCCAACTCAGTCTGCAGGAGGGTTATCATATTTCCTCTGGCCCTTACCCAGTACAAGATTAATATTACACCTTTCCATCCACTCCAGAAGGGAAACGTTATTGTCCTTATTCAGAGAATTAATCCAAGCCTCGCTCTCAGTGTTCATGGCGTGGTTGTCCATCATTGGAGAATGATCTGCTCTCTCCATGGGCCGTAATCGGTGGGTAGGAGGCTTGCCCCTAGTCCCCGCCAAAAGTTCCTGTCCTGGTTGGGTCTGTCACACATTCCTCTTGGAAGACATTTCACAAGATTTAGAAGATGTCTGTAGAAAATTGTACTGATTAAAGTGATTTGTAAAGTCTCGTTTTTTTTTCTATAAAAATAACAAACATGTCATACTTACATCCTCTGTAATGGTTTTGCACAGAACAGCCCAGATCCTCCTCTTCTCAGGTCCCTCTTTGGCTCTCCTGGCCCCTCCCTCCTATCGAGTGCCCCCACAGCAAGCAGCTTGCTATGGGGGCACCCAAACCGAGTTGTAACTCTGTGTGTCCATTTAGACACGGAGCCCTAGTTCGGCCCCCTCTCTCCTGATTGGTTAACTGACTTTTATTGACAGCAGCAGGAGCCAATGGCGTCGCTGCTGTTTCTCAGGCAATCAGGAGGGAGAGTCCTGAATGGCTGAGACACTCGTGCAACATCGCTGGATAGAGGGGGGGCTCAGGTAAGTATAAGGGGGTGCTGGAGTGGCATGCATATCTTAATGCATAGAATGCATTAAGATAAAAAACCTTCTGCCTTTACAACCACTTTAAGCCAAAAAAACATTTGTGAGCTCAGGTACTGATGTTGGATGAGAAGACCTGGCTCACAATTGGCACCATACCAATAGGGTTAAGATCAGGGCTCTGTACAGGTCACGCGGGTTGCTCCACACCAAACTCATCAAACCATATCCTTGTGGAGCTGTCTTTGTACACAGGGGCACAGCCATACTGGAACAGAAAAGTGCCCTCCCCAAACTACTGCTATGAAGCTGGAAGTGTCCAATGGTCTAAAATGTCTGTATATATGCCGTAGCATTTACCGTACCCTTCACTGGAAGCACCTGAACTCAATCGTATGGAGGGGAGACCACATACTTTTTAGCTGTATAGTAGATGTGAAGTTCCGGTCTCCACAGCTTTTGGGCATCTGGTCGACATCTGATTCCAACACTGTTATTTTTTGTTAAACATGAAGTGCCCTTTGCTGCCAGTTTCATATATAGCTTTTTACAACGTTGGTGTATATTGGGGGTGTTCCTACATATAATGAAAAATTCTCATCGCAAAGCCAACCCAGGGCCACTGATAAGGTAGTGCAGCCAGCCATCCTGTACTGGGCCGAGAGTCGGCTCTATTCGGCGCCTGCGCCCGCCGTGTAGAGCTAACTGCGCAGGCGCCATATAGAGCCGACTCGCAGGCCGGCTATTTACGGAAAACTGGTGACGCGCCTTATGCGCCTTGGGAAGTTTTTCACCAGACGTCAATCATCTAACCTCTGAATAGGAACGCCCAGTCCCGCGCGAATCAGAACCCAGAAGCCGGGGGGGGGGAAATAACAATAAAACAGTATGTACGGCGGAAAAAAAAAAATACCAGCATACTGTAGATGTCGGAAGTATGCTGGATGTAATGTTATATAATTGTTTTAGGGTGAAGCTCCACTTTAAGAGGGGGGCCCAGTCACCTGCTGAGCAGAAAGGCTGGCTGTATTGTCTTATTGCAGACACTAATCCTCTTCTGTCTTCCCCTGCAATGCTGCCAGCTTCTCCCTCTGACTGCACTACCGGGGAGTGGTTCTAGCACGTGGACCCCTTCCATCTGCTGTCCAGGCCCCCCTGTGTGACCTTTTCCCCCCCGCAGCATTGATGGCTTCCCTCCTCTCCTGCCGCCAGGTGCTGCGGGCACCCAGGAGGATGTTTTAGGATGGAGAGCGGGGGAAGGGACCAGTAAATATATAATTTTTTGGCCCCTTCCTTTCTTGAATGAACACATGGCTAACAGAGGAGAGAAATAAAAATTTACTTAAAAAACATAACATTAATAAGTCACCGGGACCAGATGGCTTGCACACGAGGGTCCTTAACCGGTTAACGCCCGCCGCATGTACATGTACGTCCACAGAATGGCACGTACAGGCATATGGGCGTACATGTACGTCCCCGCCTTTCCGCTAGGGTGACCACATTTCCAAACTACCATTCAGGGACATCCTCCCTTCCAAATAATCAGCTTGTGCTGTAACGAATCACAGCACAGTGATTGGACACAAGAGGCGGGATTTATGATTTCTCCAATCACAAGCAGGTGGCGGTGATTGTGCTCCTCCAGGCATCCACCGGCCAGGACAAGTACTGTCGGTGAGTAAAGCCATGATGTGGCGGCCTTTTTTTGGGGCATTAGATTGCCCCGTGGCTGTGTCAGTTTCATTCAGGGACACTGTATTGTCCTGAAATGAATGTGCCCGGGACAGACCTGCAAAATGCAATCCGGGACACGTGGTCACCCTACTTTCCGCGGGTCGGGGGTCGATCGGGACCCCCCCCCCCCCCCCCGGTACATGCGGCGGTCGGTAACCCGCGGGGAGCGATCCGGGACGACGGCGCGGCTATTCGTTTATAGCCGCCCCATCGCGATCGCTCCCTGGAGCTGAAGAACGGGGAGAGCCATATGTAAACACGGCTTCCCCGTGCTTCACTGTGGCGGCTGCATCGATCGAGTGATCCTTTTATAGGGAGACTCGATGACGTCAGTCCTACAGCCACACCCCCCATCAGTTGTAAACACACACTAGATGAACCCTAACTCCTACAGCGCCCCCTTGTGGTTAACTCCCAAACTGCAACTGTCATTTTCACAATAAACAATGCAATTTAAATGCATTTTTTGCTGTGAAAATGACAATGGTCCCAAAAATGTGTCAAAATTGTCCGAAGTGTCCGCCATAATGTCGCAGTCACGAAAACAAATCGCTGATTGCCGCCATTAGTAGTAAAAAAAAAAAAAATGAATAAAAATGCAATACAACTATCCCCTATTTTGTAAACGCTATAAATTTTGCGCAAACCAATCGATAAACGCTTATTGCGATTTTTTTTACCAAAAATAGGTAGAAGAATACGTATCGGCCTAAACTGAGGGAAAAAAAAATGTTATATATAGTTTTGGGGATATTTATTATAGCAAAAAGTAAAAAATATTGCATTTTTTTCAAAACTGTTGCTCTATTTTTGTTTATAGCGCAAAAAATAAAAACCGCAGAGGTGATCAAATACCACCAAAAGAAAGCTCTATTTGTGGGGGGCAAAAAAAATTGTTTGGGAGCCACGTCGCACGACCGCGCAATTGTCTGTTAAAGCGACGCAGTGCCGAATCGCAAAACCTGGCCTGGGCATTTAGCAACAAAATGGTCCGGGGCTTAAGTGGTTAAGGAACTCAGTCAAGTAATTGCCAGACCATTGTTCCTAATTTTTATGAAAAGCCTACTGACTGGAATGGTACCAGCTGATTGGAGAAAAGCCAATGTAGCTCCAATATTTAAAAAAAGGGCCAAGATACATCTCTGGTAATTACAGACCAGTTAGCCTAACATCAATAGTATGCAAACTCGTGGAGGGAATGATAAGGGACTATATACAAGATTGTAGTAGTGAAAACGGTATCATTAGCAGTAATCAGCATGGATTCATGAAGAGTCGTTCTTGCCAAACCAATCTATTAACCTTTTATGAGGAGGTGAGCCGCCATCTAGATAAAGGAAGGCCCGTAGACATGGTGTATCTGGATTTTGCCAAAGCATTTGACACAATTCCCCATAAACGTTTACTGTACAAAGTAAGGTCAGTTGGCATGGACCATAGGGTGAGTATATTGCATGAAAACTGGCTACAAGGCCGAGTTCAGAGGGTGGTGATAAATGGGTAGTACTCGGAATGGTCCTGGATGGGTAGTGGAGTCCCCCCAGGGTTCTGTGCTGGGACCAATCCTGTTTAATTTATTCATAAATGACCTGGAGGATGGGGTTAGCAGTGCAATCTCTGTATATGCGGACAATACTAAGCTAAGCAGGGCAATAATTTATCCGCAAGATGTGGAAACCTTACAAGAAGATCTGAACAAATGAATGGGGTGGGGCAACTACATGGCAAATGAGGTTTAATGTAGAAAAATATAAAATAATGCATTTGGGTGACAAAAATATGAATGCAATCTATACACTGGGGGGAGAACCTCTGGGGGAATCTAGGATGGAAAAGGACCTGGGGGGTCTTAGTAAATGATAGGCTCAGCAATGCCAAGCTTCTGCTAACAAAGTAAACAGATTATTGACATTAAAAAGGGGATTAACTCCAGAGATAAAACGATAATTCTCCCGCTCTACAAGACTCGGGTCCGGCCGCACCTGGAGTATGCCGTCCAGTTCTGGGCAACAGTCCTCAGGAAGGATGTACAGGAAATGGAGCGAGTACAAAGAAGGGCAACACTAATAAAGGGTCTGGAGGATATTAGTTATGAGGAAAGGCTGCGAGCACTGAACTTATTCTCTCTGGAGAAGAGACACTTGAGAGGGGAGATGATTTCAATGTACAAATGCCGTACTGGTGACCCCACAATACGCATAAAACTTTCCCGCGAAAGGGAATATAACCACTTAATGACCTTGGGTGTTTTTCAGATTTGGCGTTTACAAGACTAAAACAGTTTTTTTTTTGCTAGAAAATTACATAGAACCCCCAAACATTATATTTTTTTGTCTAACACCCTAGAGAATAAAATGGCGGTCATTGCAGTACTTTTTGTCACACCGTATTTGCGCAGCGGTCTTACAAGCGCACTTTTTTGGGAAAAAAATCACTAAAGTTAGCCCAATTTTTTTACATATTGTGAAAGATAATGTTACACCGAGTAAAATGATACCCAACATGTCACGCTTCAAAATTGCGCCCGCTTGTGGAATGGCGTCAAACTTTTACCCTTAAAAATCTCCATAGGCGAAGTTTAAAAAACTCTATAGGTTGCATCTTTTGAGCTACAGAGTAGGTCTAGGGCTAGAATTATTGCTCTCGATCTAACGATCGCGGTGATATCTCACTTGTGTGATTTGAACACCGTTTTCATATGCGGGCGCTACTCACGCATGCGTTCGCTTCTGCGCGTGAGCTCGTCGGGACAGGGCGCTTTAAAAAAAAAATTGGGGGGTTTTCTTATTTATTTTTATTTATTTTATTATTTTTTACACTGAAAAAAAAAAATGGATCACTTTTATTCCTATTACAAGGAATGTAAACATCCCTTGTAATAGATAAAAGCATGACAGGTCCTCATAAATATGAGATCTGGGGTCAAAAAGACTTCACATCTCATATTTAGACTTAAATGCGAAAAGAAAAAAAAAATGTTGTTATTTAGAAAAAATTACATTTAGAAAAGATTTCTTTAATCAAGAGCACCTAAGTTGGCTCCCCCCCCCCCCCCCCCCCAGCATTTCCACTGATCCCTAATCCTTAATCCCCACCAACACTGCCACTCATCCCATTCCCCCCACCAAGGAGTAAGAGAAGGAATAAAAAAAGAGAATACATGGAAGGGAGAGGAAAAAGGGGGAGAAACAAAGAAAAAGGGGGAGGAATAACAAGAGAGACGGATGAGGAAAAAAAAAAAAGAAACTAGGTTAGAGATAGATAAAGAGGAAAGAAAGGAGAACAAAGAGAGAAAGTGGTACATCCTAAAATGTACCACAAGGGGGTGCAATACTGTATGAGTGGAAGGGACTCAGGGAGCGCAAATGACTTGTCTTGCCTTGGGTGCTGACAACCTACGCTACAAAAATAATTTTACTGTTAGGGGTCCCCACACCTTGGGAAATTTTATCAAGGGGTCACAGCACTAGAAAGGTTGAGAACCACTGGTTTAGATCAAAGCATATTCATGTGTTAGAATGGCCCAGTCACAGTCCAGACCTAAATCCCATTGAGAATCTGTGGCAAGACTTGAAAATTGCTGATCACAGACGCTCTCCATCCAATCTGACAGAGCTTGAGATATTTTACAAAGAAGAATGGGAGAAATGTCCCTCTCTAGATGTGCGAAGCTGGTAGAGACATTCCCAAAAAGACTCGCAGCTGTAATTGCAGAGAAAGGCGGTTCTACAAAGTATTGAATCAGGGGGCGCCATACAAATGTACCCCCCACACTTTTCACAGATTTATTTGTAAAAAATGTTGAAAACCATTTATAATTTTCCTTCCACTTCACAATTATGTGCCACTTTGTGTCGGTCCCTCACATAAAATCCCAATAAAATACATTTACGTTTTTGTTTATCACATGACACAATGTGGGACATTTCATGGGGGGTATGAATACTTTTTCAAGGCACTGTACAGGTTTAGGTAAAAGTAAAAGCTGGATGTGGGATTATGGAACAAATTTTTAACCACTTCCCGCCCAAGGACGTCATATGACGTCCTGGACTTTCAGTGGGGATATCTGAATGATGGGTGCAGCTACAGGCATCATTCAGAAATCCATCTCTTCAGCCGACGAATCCCTGCACCATAAGAATGATCATAGCGGCGGTTCCGCCGCTTGATCGTTCTTATAGGCGGCGGGAGGGGACGCCCCCCCCTCCCGCCGCCATCCGGTGCTTCTCCGGGCTCTCCTTTGCCAATCGGAGACCCGGAGAAACGATCCGCCAGCGTCCGATGGAAACCATAGACTAGACTGGTGACCAGATGGTCACCAGTCATCTCTATGATCGTCGGAGGCCCGGGCGCGATGTTATGACGTCACGCCCGGGTCCTGGAATGTAAACACAGCCGCAAACGCGGCTGAAAGCATTAGATCGGTGAATTTTTTTTCACGATCTAATGCTTTCCAGCCTGGAGGAGAGATGTGAGGTCTTATTGACCCCGCATCTCTCCATAAAGAGTACCTGTCACAAACTATTCCTATTACAAGGGATGTTTACATTCCTTGTAATAGGAATAAAAGTGATAAAAAAAAAAAAAAAATGACAAAAAAAGTGTAAAAATGAAAGAAATTGAGTAAAATAAAAAATAAAATAATAAAAAAAAAATTTTTTAAACGCCCCTATCCCCAGTAGCTTGCGTTTAGAAGCGAACACACACGTAAGTCCCGCCCACATATGTAAACGCCGTTCAAACCACACATGTGAGGTATCGCCGCGTGCGTTAGAGCGCCAGCAACAATTCTAGCACCTACTCTGTAACTCTAAATTTGTAACTTGTAAAAAAAAAATAAGCGACGCCTATGGAGATTTTTAAGTACTGAAGTTTGGCGCCATTCCATGAGTGTGCGCAATTTTAAAGCGTGACATGTTAGGTATCTATTTACTCTGCGTAACTTCATCTTTCACATTATACAACAAAATTGGGGTAACTTTACTGTTTTGTTATTTTTTAATTCACAAAAAAAGGCGTTTGAAAAATTATTGCGCAAATACTGTGCGAGATAAAAAGTTGCAATGGCGGGCATTTTATTCCCTAGGGTGTCTGCTAAAAAAACATATATAGTGTTTGGGGGTTCTGAATAATTTTCTAACAAAAAATGTATGATTTATGCATGTAGGAGTGGCAGTCGGGATGTTGTGTGTCTGGATGTGACAGTCGGGGATGTTGTGTGTCTGGATGTGGCAGTCGGGGATGTTGTGTGTCTGGATGTGACAGTCGGGGATGTTGTGTGTCTGGATGTGGCAGTCGGGGATGTTGTGTGTCTGGATGTGACAGTCGGGATGTTGTGTGTCTGGATGTGACAGTTGGGGATGTGTGTCTGGATGTTACAGTCTGGATGTTGTGTGTCTGGATGTGACAGTCAGGGTTGTGTGTCTGGATGTGGCAGTCGGGGTTGTGTATCTGGGTGTGACAGTCGGAAATAATGTATGTCTGGATGTGACACTTGGGGATGTTAGGCATCTGGATGTTACCGTTGTGGATGTTGTGTGTCTGAATGTGACAGTCGGGGATATTCTATGTCTGGATGTGACAGCCGAGGATGTTGTCTCTCTGGAAATGACAGTCAGGGTGAGACAGTTAGGGATGTTGTGTGTCTGGATGTGACAGTCGGAGATATTGTGTGTCTGGATGTGACAGATGAGGATGTTTTGTGTCTGGATGTGACAGTTGGGGATGTTGTCTATCTTTATGTCACAGTCAGAGATTATGTGTGTCTGGATGTGACAGTCGGGATGTTGTGTGTCTGGATGTGACCGGTGAATGTTACATGTCTGAATGTGACAATCAGGCATGTTGTGTATCTGGATGTGACAGTTAAGAATGTTACGTGTCTGCATGTGAGAGTTGGATGTTGTGTGTCTGGATGTGACAGTTAGGAATGTTACTTGTCTGCATGTGAGAGTTGGATGTTGTGTGTCTGGATGTGACAGTTAGGAATGTTACTTGTCTGCATGTGAGAGTTGGATGTTGTGTGTCTGGATGTGACAGTTGGGAATGTTGTTTGTCTGCATGTGAGAGTTGGATTTTGTATGTCTGTATGTGACAGGTGTGATGTTACATGTCTGAATGTGACAGTCAAGGATGTTGTGTGTCTGCATGTGACAGGCAGGATGTTCTATGTTCGGATACAACAGTCAGGGACGTTGTCTTTCTGGAAATGACAGTTGGAGACATTCTGTGTCTGGATGTGACAGTCGGGATGTTGTGTGTCTGGATGTGACAGTCAGGGAGGTTGTGTGTCTAAATGTGACAGTCAGGGACATTCTGTGTCTGGATGTGACAGTCAGGGATGTTGTGTGTCCGGATGTGACAGTCGAGGATGTGTGTTGGGGACATTCTATGTATGGATGTGACAGTCGGGGACATTCTATGTACGAATGTGACAGTCGGGGACATTCTATGTATGGATGTGATAGTCGGGGACATTCTATGTATGGATGTGACAGTCGGGGACATTCTATGTATGGATGTGACAGTCGGGGACATTCTATGTACGGATGTGACAGTCGGGGACATTCTATGTATGGATGTGACAGTCGGGGACATTCTATGTATGGATGTGACAGTCGGGGACATTCTATGTACAGATGTGACAGTCGGGGACATTCTATGTACGGATGTGACAGTCGGGGACATTCTATGTATGGATGTGACAGTCGGGGACATTCTATGTATGGATGTGACAGTCGGGGACATTCTATGTATGGATGTGACAGTCGGGGACATTCTATGTACAGATGTGACAGTCGGGGACATTCTATGTACGGATGTGACAGTCGGGGACATTCTATGTACGGATGTGACAGTCGGGAACATTCTATGTATGGATGTGACAGTCGGGGACATTCTATGTACGGATGTGACAGTCAGGGACATTCTGTGTACAGATGTGACAGTCGGGGACATTCTATGTACGGATGTGACAGTCGGGATGTAGTAGATCTGCTCTCTGTCGTTGCTGTTTTAGGTCCCTGTCTTATCGTATTGATTACAGGTTAATGTGGGGGATGGGCTCTCGGTAGGGGGGTAGGGGGGGGGAGGTGTCATCCAGCTGCAGGGATGGAGAAGGAGGGGGGGTGAAGATGGGAGTTGTTGCTCGGTCTTTGGATGGGGGCAGGGAAGGAGGACGCTTTTTTTTTTGTGCGGTCACGCCTCCCCTCTGTAACATGGAACTGTTGTCATGGTAACCTCTTTTGATGTGACAAGTGCTGTGATTGTGACGGAGAAGGGCGATATTCTAGGGAGCTTACGGTGGCGGGGAGAGGGTACCAGATCCCCATCCTCCACACACTCTTCCCTGCCGCTCCCATCTCCGTCCTCCATCACTGCCTCTCCGCCCCGGGGACTCATCATCCCATCTTCTCCGGGGGCCCCTGACCCGTCTTTTGTGTGCCGCCTCGCTCGTACTGCCCATCCATAACCTCCTTCTACCCGTTCATTCCACTAACTGTCTTCTCTGCCCTCCTGAAAGCCTCCATCCTCCTCCATCCTCACTTTTCTCCCCTCGTTCCTCCATTCTCCTCCATCCTCACTTTTCCCCTCTCGTTCCTCCATTCTCCTCCCTTCTCACTTTTCTCCTCTCGTTCCTCCATCCTCACTTTTCTCCTCTCGTTCCTCCATCCTCCCTTCTCACTTTTCTCCTCTCGTTCCTCCATTCTCCTCCATCCTCCCTTCTCACTTTTCTCCTCTCGTTCCTCCATTCTCCTCCATCCTCACTTTTCTCCTCTCGTCCCTCCATTCTCCTCCATCCTCCCTTCTCACTTTTCTCCTCTCGTTCCTCCATTCTTCTCCATCCTCCCTTCTCACTTTTCTCCTCTCGTTCCTCCATTCTCCTCCATCCTCCCTTCTCACTTTTCTCCTCTCGTTCCTCCTCGCCTCCATCCTCCCTTCTCACTTTTCTCCTCTCGTTCCTCCATTCTCCTCCCTTCTCACTTTTCTCCTCTCGTTCCTCCATTCTCCTCCATCCTCACTTTTCTCCTCTCGTTCCTCCATCCTCCCTTCTCACTTTTCTCCTCTCGTTCCTCCTCGCCTCCTTCTTCATTCCCCGTCCTCTCTATTCCGCCCTGTCTCGTTCGGCAATGTGTTTTTTTGTATCTCTGTGCCGTGCGGCTCCCATTCCCTCTCTGTTAGATGTTCTCCAGGCCAGATCATTGTGTGTGTGTGTGTGACATGAATAAGATGCGGGGCCCGAGATCTCAGTATTGTCCCCGTGTCCCCCCCCCCCCTCCTCCCCCTTGGAGGACTCTTTAAGGAGACCGCTCTGGCCGAACAGCTGCAAAATTCACAGCGCCTATTAGGTAAGTTCTGTGGAAGAACACTTGTTCTTTTTTTTTTTTTTCAGCTCCCCTCCACCGCTGTCTGTGGAAGTGGGTGGGGTCTTAAAACGTAGAAAAGCATCTTATTGATTATGACTATTGTTCCCGTTAATTGCATCATCTTTTTTGCAATTTTTTTTTAATATAAAGCCACTATTTCTAAAGTTGTTCATTCTGACCTTTTTTCCTTCTGTTGAAGATGTTTTGCTGTTGTTGTCATTATGACCTTGAGAAAGATCCAGTGACCATCCAGTGATGGATTGCAAGCTCTGCGGTCTATGGGGGTGATCGTAGATGTCAGGACAAGATGTGGTTCTTTAATTCTTGAGGAGCCACAAGTCCTACGAGGTACCAGCAAAATGTGGGACCCAATGTCCTACCAGATCCAACATTCGGGAACCAAATGTTCTACTGGATCTAACATATTGGAACCAAAAGTCCTACTGGATCTAACATATGGGAACCAAATGTCCTACTGGATCTAACATATGGGAACCAATGCCTAGATTCAGGTACGTTGCCGCAACTTTGCAGCGGCGTAGCTTAAGGCATTTAGGCTACGCCGCCGTAAGTTAGCGAAGCAAGTACATGATTCACAATGTACTTGCCTGCTAAGTTACGGCGGCGTAGCCTGAAGCGGGGGGGCGTAAGCGCGCCTAATTCAAATGTGTGTAAGGGGGCGTGTTTTATGTCAATGGGGCTTGACCTTACGTTTTTGACGTTTCTTTCTAACTGCGCATGCGCCGGGCGCCTAGATTTCCCAGTGTGCATTGCGGCTAAGTACGCCGCACGGGCCTATTGATTTCGACGTGGACGTAAACGCAGTAAATCCCGATTCACGGACGACTTACGCAAACGGCGTAAAAAATTAGAATTTCCACGCGGGAATGGCAGCCATACTTAACATTACTATTCCAACTAGGGCCTAGCTCTAACTTTACGCGGCTTATCTCTTACGTAAACGGCGTAAAAGTACTGAGTCGGCCGGGCGTACGTTCGTGAATCGGTGTATCTACTAATTTACATATTCTACGCCGATCGCAATGGAAGCGCCACCTAGCGGCCATCCAAAATATTGCAACCTAAGATAGGACGGCGCAAGCCGTCGTATCTTAGATATGTTTAAGTGTATCTCTGATCGAGAATACACTTAAACATAAGTCAGCGTAGATTCTGAGTTAGGTCGGCTTATCTACTGATAAGCCGGCCTAACTCTTACTGAATCTACCTACAAATGTCCTACTGGATCTAACATATGGGAACCAAATGTCCTACTGGATCTAACATATGGGAACCAAATGTCTTACTGGATCTAACATATGGGAACCAAATGTCCTACTGGATCTAACATATTGGAACCAAATGTCCTACTGGATCTAACATATTGGAACCAAATGTCCTACTGGATCTAACATATGGGAACCAAATGTCCTACTGGATCTAACATATTGGCCCAGATTCACGTAGAACCGCGTATCTTTGTGCGGGCGTAACGTATCCTATTTACGTTACGCCTCCGCAACTTTGACAGGCAAGTGCCGTATTCTCAAACCAAAGTTGCGGCGGCGTAGCGTAAATAGGCCGGCGTAAGCCCACCTAATTCAAATGTGGTAGATGTGGGCATGTGTTATGTAAATTTAATGTGACCCCACGTAAATGACGCTTTTTACGAACGGCGCATGCACCGTCCATGAAAGTATCCCAGTGCGCATGCTCCAAATTAACCCGCAAGAAGCCAATGCTTTCGACATGAACGTAAATGATGCCCAGCCCTATTCGCGAACGACTTACGCAAACAACGTAAAACGTGAAAAATTCTACGCTGGCCCGACGTCCATACTTAACATTGGTACGCCTCATGTACGCCTCATATAGCAGGGGTAACTTTACGCCGGGAAAAGCCTAACGTAAACGGCGTATCTGTACTGCGTTGGCCGGGTGTACGTTCGTGAATTGGCGTATCTAGCTGATTTACATATTTCTAGGCGTAAATCAGCGTACACGCCCCTAGCGGCCAGTGTAAATATGCAATTATGATACGATGGCGTAAGAGACTTACGCCGGTCGGATCTAATACAAATCTATGCGTAACTGATTCTAAGAATCAGGCACTTAGATACGACGGCTCGGACTCAGAGTCATGACGGCGTATCTGGAGATACACCGGCGTAACTCGTACGAGAATCCGGGCCATTGGAACCAAATGTCCTACTGGATCTAACATATGGGAACCAAATGTCCTACTGGATCTAACATATGGGAACCAAATGTCTTACTGGATCTAACATATGGGAACCAAATGTCCTGCTGGATCTAACATATGGGAAACAAATGTCCTACTGGATCTAACATATGGAAACCAAATGTCCTACTGGATCTAACATATTGGCCCGGATTCACCTAGAACCGCGTATCTTTGTGCGGGCGTAACGTATCCTATTTGCGTTACGCCTCCGCAACTTTGACAGGCAAGTGCCGTATTCTCAAACCAAAGTTGCGGCGGCGTAGCGTAAATAGGCTGGCGTAAGCCCGCCTAATTCAAATGTGGTAGATGTGGGCGTGTGTTATGTAAATTTAATGTGACCCCCAGTAAATGACGCATTTTACGAACGGCGCATGCGCCGTCCGTGAAAGTATCCCAGTACGCATGCTCCAAATTGACCCGCAAGAAGCCAATGCTTTTTCGACGTGAACGTAAATGACGCCCAGCCCTATTCGCGAACGACTTACGCAAACAACGTAAAACGTGAAAAATTTGACGCTGGCCCGACGTCCATACTTAACATTGGTACGCCTCATATAGCAGGGGTAACTTTACACCGGGAAAAGCCTAACGTAAACGGCGTATCTGTACTGCGTCGGCCAGGCGTACGTTCGTGAATTGGCGTATCTAGCTGATTTACATATTTCTAGGCGTAAATCAGCATACACGCCCCTAGCGGCCAGTGTAAATATGCAGTTAAGATACGATGGCGTAAGAGACTTACGCCGGTCGGATCTAATACAAATCTATGCGTAACTGATTCTAAGAATCAGGCGCATAGATACGACGGCTCGGACTCAGAGTTACGGCGGCATATCTGGAGATACGCCGGCGTAACTCGTGTGAGAATTCGGGCCATTGGAACCAAATGTCCTACTGGATCTAACATATGGCAACCAAATGCCCTACTGGATCTAACATATGGGAACCAAATGCCCTACTGGATCTAACATATGGGAACCAAATGTCCTACTGGATCTAACATATGGGAACCAAATGTCCTACTGGATTTAACATATGGGAACCAAATGTCCTACTGGATCTAAAATATGAGAACCAAATGTCCCAGCAGATCCAAATTTGGGAACCAAATATCCTACTGGATCTAACATATGAGAACCAAATGTCCTAGCAGATACAAATTTAGGAACCAAGTGTCCTAGCAAATTCAAATTTGGGAACCGTATGTCCTAGAAGATCCAAATTTGGGAACCAACTGCCCTAGCAGATATAAATTTAAGAACCAAATGTCCTAGCAGATCCAAATGTGATAACCAAATATCCTAGAAGATCCAAGTTTGAGAACCAAATGTCCTTGCAGATCCAACTTTTGGGTGTCGCTTCTGCTGGGACTTAAAGTTCCACATCCACTGGATCTGGCATTAGATTGGCACATGATTGGTGTGAGGTTTCCTCATACGGAAACAAAAGATTTTGGAAAGCTGATGGTTCTGATTTTGGACAATTCTCGAACTGTATGTCTATATACAAGTCTAGATCAGAGTACAGTGATAGAATAGAGATGTGGCCTAGCAATTCCAACCTTTGGCTGTCATTGCTGCTGGGACCTATAGTTCCTAGACCTGGCTCTAGATTGGCACGTGACTTGTGTGAGGTTTCCTCCTACAAAAACAAGACTTTGGAAAGCTGACGGTTTTGATTTTGGCCAACTTTGCAACTGTGTGTGGGAAAACAAGACCAGATCAGAGAACAATGATGACATAAAGAGTTGTCCTAGCAGTCCCAACCGTTGGCTGTCAGGGCTGCTGTGACTTATAGTTCCACTTTTGCTAGAGCTGGCTTTAGCTTGATGCATGGCTGATGTGAGGTTTCCTCCTATAGAAACAAAGGATTTTGGAAAGCTGATGTTTCTGATTTTGGCCAACTCTCGAACTTTGTGTATACAAAGTGACCAAAGTACAGTGATAGGATAAAGAGATGTTCTAGCAGTTCAAACCTTTGTCTGTCAGGTCTGCTGGGACTTATAGTTCTACTTGAACTAGATCTGTCTTTAGATTGACACGTTACTGGGTTTAAGGTTTCCTCCTATGGAAACAAAAATTTGGGGAAAGTTGATGATTCTGATTTTGGACAACTTTTAAACTGTGTGACCCGGATTCAGGTACATCGGCGCATCTTTGTTCCGGCGTAGCGCATCTCATATGCGCTACGCCGACGTATCCCAGAGAGGCAAGCTGAGTATTCACAAAGCACGCGCTCCCTACGTTGCGCCAGCGTAACGTAAATCTTTCAGCGTAAGCCCGCGTAATTCAAAGTAGGTGGACGGTGGGCGTGATTCATTTAAATGAACCGTGACCCCGTGCAAATGATGGTACGAGCGGCGCATTCGCCGTACCGTGGACGCATCCCAGTGCGCATGCTCAGAATCACGTCTAAAATACTCCATAAGATACGTCGAATCACTGCCTACGACGTGACGTAAGCTACGCCCAGCCCTATTCACGTAGTCCTACGTAAACAACGTAAAATTCTACGGCTGTTCCGTCGTCTATACCTTTGCATGGGATGCGCCTTTAGGTGGAATAACTTTACGCCAGACGTACGCCTTACGTAAACGGCGTAGATTACAGCGAAGGGCGCAAGTACGTTCGTGAATCGGCGTATCTAGGTCATTTACATATTCAGCGCGTAAATCAATGGAAGCGCCCCTTGCGGCCAGCGTAAATATGCACCCAAGATACGACGGCGTAGGAAACTTACGTCGGTCGTATGAAGCCTATTTTCAGGCGTATCTAGTTCTGTGGGTACGGCGCACAGATACGACGACGCAAATTTACACTTAAGCGGCGTATCTCGAGATACGTCGGCGTAAGTGCTTTCTGAATCCGGGCCATTGTGTACAAAGACCAGATTAGAGTACAATGATAAGATAGGGTTGATTGGTAAGGTTAATGTTAGCATAGAAAAGGTTATTTCAAAGGACATCCCAACGTTTGTGAAATCGCCATGGCTTGATTGAAGGAGAGGACCAGAAGTGACTGTTATGCCGCGTACACACAACCGTTTTGCGGGTTGTAAAAAATTAAGTTTTTATGGGTCTAGAAAAAACAATGTTTTTTTCAACCCGATCATTAAAACGGCCTTGCCTACACACGATCGTGAAAAAAAAAATGCTCTAGCAAAGCGCGGTGACATACAACACGTACGACGGCACTATAAAGGCGAAGTTCCATGCGGATGGCGCCACCCTTTGGATGGCTTTAGCTGATTCCGTGTTAGTAAAAGACGATTTGCGCTTTTCTGTCTGTTACAGCGTGATGAATGTGCTTATTCCATTACGAATGGTAGTTTTACCAGAACAAGCGCTCTTGTCTCATAACTTGCTTCTGAGCATTGTTTAAAACGTTGTTAAAAATTAGGTGGTAAGGAGGAGGTATACAAGGTGGTGTAGTACCTAGTAAATTCAGCCAGAATGTCTTCCTGAGAAAACAATATGGCCCGGATTCACAAAGCACTTGTGCCGACGTATCTCAAGATACGCCGCGTAAGTGCAAATGTGCGCCGTCGTATCTGTGTGCCGAACCCACAAACTAAGATACGCCTAAAAACAGGCTTCATCCCGCCGACGTAACTTGCCTATGCCGGCATAGCGTGGGCGCATATTTTGGCTGGACGCATGTGGCGCTCCCATTGATTTTCTATTCAAATATGCAAATGAGGGAAATACGGCGATTCACGAACGTACGTGCTTCCGACGCAGGCTACGCGATGTGCGCGTAAGTTGTACGTCCGGCGTAAAGTTAAGCCCCATTAAGGAGGTGTAACCCAGCAGCAGACATGCAAAGGTCTGCACCAGGGAACACAAGCTGGCGTATTTTACGGAGTTTACGTTGGACGTGTGTGTGGCTGAGCGTAGGTTACGTTCACGCCGTAGGCAGTGATCCGGCGTATTTTAGACAGTTGTTCCGACGTGGTTATGAGCATGCGCAGAGGGATGCGTCCTCGTCTCGGCGCATGTGCAGTTGGTGATACGTATCTGTCTGGCGCTCGGCCCATCATTTGCATGGGGTCACGCCTCATTTTCATGGCTCACGCCCACTTCCACCTACGCCAGCGTACGCCTTCGAAAACCCAGTGCAGTTTTGGGAGCACTGGCTTTGTGAATTCCATGCTTGCCTCTCTGCGCTGCGTTGGCGTAACGTATATTATTTGCGCTACGGCGGCGTAATGTCCGCCCGCTCTCTGTGAATCTGGGCCAATATTTCCCTCTGTTGTGAGAATTTCAGAAACTACCATGAGAGGTCTGTCATGTTGGGCCATTAGTGCCAATGATTAGCTTTTTTTGTCCCCAAACTCAAAGTATTCTTGTCTACGAGTTTGTATACCAAGTCTAGTGACTTCTGAAATATCGAGGTGTAGCTTTTCGCCGAATTGATGAGAGATGGTCAAAATTTTCAGTAGTAGGAGAGGAGAAGTATTGGGTCAGGGCACACTCGACTTTAGTCTGTAATGTGGAGGCGAGAAGCCCCTGTTCAGCCCTAACAGCAGCAAATACTAATATATATTGCCACCTGCTATAAGCTTTAAATTGCATCCCAAACAGTTTCAGGGAAGGCAGACTCTGCATTATTCTCCCAAAGCTCCCGCACTTTAGGGGGAATAAGCTCCTGGGATGTCTTGTGATTAATCCAGTTAGGTTGCAAGTGCAAGAGGGCCTGGTTACGTGTCCTCTGGATCCTCAGGGTCAATTTCAGGGGGCTATGATCAGATAGATCAGAGGGGAGGTAGCATGCTTCTTGGACCTCATTGTGGAGAGCCAGATTCGCAAAGGCCATATCTACTGTATATCTGAGGAGGTTTGGCAGAAAGCCATGAATAGGTCCTATCCTGAGGATGCAGCCACCTCCACACCTAGGTGAAATTAGCTGCCTGTGACCAAGTCAGAATTAAAATTGTTCAGGGGTACCGGTCTGTCTAAGTCTTGTGACAATATGGCGTTAAAGTCACCCATGAACAGAATTTGTGCGGGGCAATGTGGAGTCAGCCTCTCCAACCTGTGCAAAGGTTGTATCTGGCTGGGGGGCAGTAAATAAACATCCACTATAATATACCTCTGATTCCATATAGAGATCACCAGCATCACAAATTTCCCGTAAACAGGAACTGAGTCAACAAAACTTTGTACTGCTTTGAAAGTGCTCCGCTTCCGAGATATGCGGTAAGTGCCAGGATCGTACACTGCAAAATGCAGATTTGTATTCTGTTAAGGCGACTTGATGAGGTCTTAGCGAGATTCCAACCAGGTGCCCACCGCCGCCAGGGTTTCAAAGGAGCACGTGGTGCCGCCATCAATGAGTCTAAGCTTGCTGGGGTACAGGAGGCTGTATTTCAACCCACGGTCCTGAAGGCGCGTTTGGATCGCTGTGAAGGAACGCTGGCGCTTTTGCACTTAAGAGGAGTAATCCGGGTACAGAGATATTTTGGTGTTGTCATGGGTCAACTTGGGTATATTTCTGGTTGCCGCCAGCATCCTGTCGTGATCCCGGTAGTTTAATAACTTAATCAGAAAGGGCCTAGGTGGGGCTCTAGGTATCGGTGTCGTTGTGGGGACCCTGTGAGCAATTTCCACTGCAAACATAGGAGGGAGGTCAGTAAGTCCTAGCAAGGTGGTGAGGAACTGCTCAGAAAATTCTGCAGGTTTGGTGCCCTCAGCCCTTTCGGGGAGCCCCACCACCTGCAAATTGTTGCGTCGGAACCTGTTCTCCATATCCACTATTTTTTCTTGTAAGGGCTGCACTTGCTTTTGGAGGATACGCAGCTCCCTGGAGTCAGTGTGGACTGTGTCCACCACCTGAGATATGCGTTTCTCTGCTTCAGACAGCCGGGAGTGGAATTTTTCCATATCGTCCCTGATGAGGTATACTTCCGTCGAGATCAATTTTGGAAGTCAGAGCTTCCTTGCATGAGGTAATAGCGACCATGTATACCATGTTTGCAGGTGCCATCTGAGTGCCTGCATAGGCTCTGGAAGAGGAGGAGGTAGACCGCGTGGTCAAGATGGCCGTCATGGGGGAAGTGCAAACAGGGTCCGACATGTTCCAGCAAATTTCGGCTTACCAGGAGCCATCTGGGAATAGGCGAGAGAGCCCAGCTGAAGGAGCATCCATAAAGCATGGGATTTAGGCGGTGGAAAGTCCAGTCCGCAAAGACAGGAGAGCCAAAAGGATCAATGAGTAGCGGAGCTCAGCTACAGCACATCTTCCTCGATTCACATCTGGCCATGCCCCTTCCTGGTATTCCTTTAGATGTGCTGCAGACTTTAGCTGTGCATTCCGTTGATCAGTTGCTTGATTACACTGTAATCAGCAGAGTGCACAGGTAAAGTCTACGGCACCCAGTGGCCAGCAGGGAGGAGCATGCATGTCTAAAGGGATGTCGGGGATGTGTTCTTTCCTGTAATACTCTAGGCAGGGTTTTGTGATGTTTACAGGATTCTGCTGGCCCCTCCCACCAAACCTGTGCAAAGATCTGCAGATAGTCCCAGTGATGATGATGTGTAGCTATTTCATGAAAACTTTTAATTGCATGTTGATCGGGGAAAGGGGGGAACAAGGGATGTATTATATGTGCACATTACACTTCAGCTTTAAGCTTACCCCAGTAAGATCATTAATGAGGTGATTTGTGATTGGTTACACTTTGAATATCAGTAATGCTCTTCCTACTGCTTTTTTGAGTATATATTTAAGTCTTCCATTTGTACACAGTGTTAATGTTACATTAACCAGTCAAATATTTCTGCAATATTCCATGTTAAATCAGATCTGTTCTCCACCCACAGCGCAGTAACGGCACCACCTACCCGCACGCCACTCACTTTGGGGATACCTTCCGGTTTGTCCTCCTAATCTTTATTGCCTTGGCTTGTATTGCTGGGATAGTCATCGCCTCGGCTGTCATCTTCTGCCTCCGCCAACATGCCAAGCAGCGGGAGAAGGAACGATTGGCCGGACTTGGCCCTGAGGGTGGTGGAGACTCCACATATGAGTACCAGGTAAACAATTGAATGGAGCATGTGTATAAAATAATCTGTTATAACTATTAAAGTGCACCTGTAGCCATTTTTTTTCTCTGGCAAGATCTCCCTTCATTTCCTGTCTTAGGCACAGAGGAAATAAGAGGAAATCTCCCCAGATGTGCCCAATTGGATGATCACCCTAAAATATCACGGCACATCTTGTTCAGATAAACAAGACAATTTAATCTCACCAACAAAAGAAGTGATGTTTTAAGGCTACTAGGGGCCTCTTCCACAGGCAGCAGTTACCACTGGCCAGTCCGCCCCAAGTGTCCATTGATTCATTCCGTTGGTGACTTTAAAGTGTCCTGTCTGGCTCTATAAACATGGTGTGCTGGTGATATCTTGGATTGGACTTATGCTTTGGTGGCACCATATGGCATTCCATCACATCACCTTCCAATGAGTGGGTCTCATTGCTGTATGGAGTGCGCTGGACTCTTTGTAGATATGGCTTAATTGGTAGATTTCTCGTTAACTCCTGTTCCGGTGACAGCTGTAAAATGTTGTATTAGGGTAAAGGTAAATGTCCCCAGTAGGGCCAATGACAGCAGCACATGCTGCCAGAATCTATTAACCTACAGTTTTCTGGAAAAGCTTTCCATAAAGATTTTGGAGTGTGTGATCTGTGGGAATTTTTTTCCCATTCACCAAAAATAAAAAATTTAAGGTCAGGTACTGCTTTGACTCTGTAAAGGCCATTTGAGTTCCTCCACACCAAACTCATCAAACCATGGGTTTATGGAGATGCTGGTTGTGAAGACCTGACTCATTCCAATTCATCCCTAAAATTTTGAGTAGCATTGACATTAGAACTCTGTACAAGCCACTCAAGTTTCTCTGCACAAAACTCATCAAATCATGTTGTTATGGAGTTGTTGGTTGAGAAGACCTTGCTTGTTCCAATTTATCCCAAAGGTGTTCAGTGGGGTTGAGGCCAGGGCTCTCTGCAGAACACTAAAGTTCCTCCACTCCAAACTTATCAAATCATGTCTTTATACAGATTTTGGGAAGACCATGCCCGCTCCAAATCAACCCAAAGGTTTTCAGTAGGGTTAAGGCCAGGGCTCTCTGCAGGACACTCAAGTTCCTCCACTCCAAACTCATCAAATCATGTCTTTATGCAGATGTTGGTTGGGAAGACCATGCCCACTCCAAATCAACCCAAAGGTGTACAGTAGGGTTGAGGTCAGGGCTCTGTGCAGGACATTCGAGATCCTCCACACCAAGCTCATCAAATTATGTCTTTATGGAGGAGTTGGTTGAGAAGACCTTGCTCATTCCAATTCATCCCAAAGGTGCTCAGTAGGGTTGAGGCCAGGGCTTTCTGCAGGACACTAAAGATCCTCCAGGCCAAACTCATCAAATGATGTCTTTATGGAGGATTTGGTTTAGAACAGGGGTCTCCAAACTTTTCAACACAAGGGCCACATTGTAGATTTTATAAGTTTTCGGGGGCCGAAAAAAAAATCAGTTATGTATAAAATATCAACGTGTCCCCATCAGCAGTGACGCGGTGTCCCCATTAGCGGTGTCCCCATTAGTGGAGTCCCCATCAGAGGTGTCCCCATCAGCGGTGTCCCCAGCAATGTTCCCATCAGCACAGCAATGTCCCCAGAAATATCCCCCTCAGCACAGCAATGTAGCAATCTCACCTGTAGTGTGCTTATCAGCGTTGTGTAACACAATAACATGATCAGCCTCTGACCTCCGTACTAGCCGACTTCTGGTCTTCTGCAGCACCCATCTCCGAGGCGCGGCACCTCCCCTCTTCCCGCCCACTGTTTGAGGTTACGAACCTTCCACGAGTGACGTCACAGGCGCGGCACCTCCCCTCTTCCCTCCCGCTGTTTGAATTAACGATCCTTCCACGAGTGTAGCAGCAGACAGGAAGAGGGGAAGTGCCGCACCTGTGACGTCACTCGTGGGATCGCAACTTCAAACAGCGGGTGGGAAGAGGGGAGGTGCCGCGCCTCGGCTTCTCTTGTTAAAAAAAAATGGCGTGGCAGCATGGGCGGCTTTGTTTACACAGCGGGCCGGATAAAACACACAAGCAGGCCGGATGTGGCCCGCGGGCCGGGGTTTGGAGACCCCTGGTTTGAAAGAACTTTCTCATTCCAATTCATCCCAAAGGTGATCGGTAAGATTGAGGTCAGGGCTCTGTACAGGCCACTCAAGTTCCTCCACACCAAACTCATCAAACCATGTCCTTATGGAGCTGGCATTGTACACAGGGGCACAATCATTTTGACGCAGAAAAGGGCCTTCACCAAACTGTTACTACAAGGTTGGAAGAGCACAATTGTCTAAATTGTCTTTTCTGTAATATATATGAAGGGGTGTCCACATACCATCGGACATATAGGCGCATATTTATGCCGCCGTAGCGTATCTCATATACGCTACGCCGACGTAGCGCAGAGAGGCAAGCACCGAATTCACAAAGCACTTGCCACCAAAACTGCGCTGGGTTTCTTAGGCGTAAATCGTCGTAAGTGGAAGTGGGCGTGAGCCATGCAAATGAGGCGTGACCCCATGCAAATGATGGGCCGAGCGCCATAAAGACATGCGCCGTCCCGTGGACACATCCAGTGCGCATGCTCAGAATCACATCGGAACTACTCCCTAAGATACGCTGGATCACTGCCTACGACGTGAACGTAACCTACGCCTAGTCATATTCACGTACAACGTAAACGACAAAAGATACGGCTTGTGTTCCCTGGTCCATACCTTTGCATGGGTTAGTGGATTTTTTGAGTTAGTTGAGTTGCAATGTTTTCATCATAGGGTGGTCATTTCAGTGGTTGATTTTATGTGTTGCCTGTAGTTGCTCTTTGAAGACAAATAGATTCCCTCTAGTGAGTCCTTTTTTCTCCTTCTCTCCCCCCGGTCCAGGATCTATGCAGACAGCACATGGCAGGAAAGTCTCTATTCGGTCGCACAGAAGGTAGCGGGGCAGCGGCAGAGAACTCCCGTGTCAGCAGCGTGTCTTCCCAGTTCAGCGACGTGCCGCAGCCCAGCCCCAGTTCACACAGCAGCACTCCGTCTTGGTGCGAGGAACCCGTGCAGTCCAACATGGACATCTCCACCGGTCACATGATCCTGGTAAGAGCTCCCAGAAGGAAAGATTCACAACCAATAAGGTGTTTATATATTAATTTTTTCTCTTGTACCAGAAGAATGGCAGCGGGAATGTGATTCAGAGATTTCATTACTTGAGCTGCTGGGAATATGAGCTCAGCTCCACAAAAAAATTGTTAAAAATGAAAATAGGCCCATAGCAGGTTCTAAAAATTAAAAGGCTGTAATATCTAATCTGAAGGTTAGTATTTCATTTTGGCCTTAAGATGTCCATGATCTTTTGGCTCATCGTCAAAAAACAAAAACAAAAGCATACCGCTAGGAGTGGGGGGACTCCAGGAGGGGAGGTCATTTGTTTATGGGGGCTGAGCCTAGAGTTGAGCTTGCAGGTAAGTGTTAAAGACTCATTGTAAGATCCACTAGGCACAGACCTTTTTTTTAATTTAAATTTTTGTATTTTTCTTTGTAAAGCTCAATACACATATCTTTGAAAAAGTTATTTTACTAATTACATTACATTATCTATGAATGGTGGAGTGTGATCAGTCACAGGATTCTCTTCTCCATTCACAAATGTGGGTTACAGGAAGTGTGGTCTTGTAGGGGAGGAGGTTTCTGGAGGGAGTTAGTGGAGACTGTAAGGGATGTGTCTCTAAAGGGGGCTAAGGGGGTCTCTCTGAGAGGCTGAGGATTTTGCAGGGGCACTGTGGGACACTGAAGGGCACTGTGGGACAATAGAGGGCACTGCCGGGGGCTAGGGTGCACAGTGATTGGGGGCACTAAGGGGGGTAGTGGCTCTGCATGAAGCCAGGGGGCATTGCAGGGGGCTGGTGGCAATGTGGTGAGGTTGGGCAGCACTCTAAGAGACTAGGGGATCTTGGGGGGCCCAGGGGGCACGAATGGAGGTTGAGGGGCACTGTGCCGCACAATGGGAGTCTGGGTGGCACTATCGGAACTATGAGGCACTGTGGCAGATTAGGGGAGGTGGTTTGTGGAGGGAGCTGGGGAGAAACTGTAGTTGATGTGTCTTTGAAGATGACTGAGGGGATCTCTCTAGTAGGCTGAGGATTTTGCAGAGTTACTGCAGAACACTCTAGGGCACTGCAGCAGCTAGGGTGCACGGTGGTGGGGGGCACCATGGGGGGTAGAGGCTCTGCAGAGGGGTTGGGGGCATTGTTGGAGGTTTGGCAGCACTGTAGGGGACTTGGGGTGCCTGAGGGGCATGCAGGGCAGTTGCTGGGCACTGTGCCCCACTATGTGAGTCTGGGTGGCACTATGGGAACTATGAGGCACTGTGGCAGAATAGGGGAGGTGGTTTGTGGAAGGAGCTGGGGGGAAACTGTGGGTAATGTGTCTCTAGAGGGGGCTGAGGGGGTCTCTCCAATAGGCTGAGGAATTTGCAGAGTCACTGTGGAACAATGGAGGGCACTGCGGGGCTAGGGTGTACTGTGGTTGGGGGCACTGTGGGGGGGATTGCAGAAAGCCAGGGGGCTAGGGGGAACTGTGGGAAGTTGGGCAGCACTTTAGGGGGCTGGGGGCCTGGGGGCATGCAGGGAGGTTGAGGGGCACTGTGGAACACTGCAGGGGCTAGGGAGAACTGTGTTTTGGGGCACTATAGGGAATAGAGACTCTACAGAAAGCCAGGGGGCATTTCAGGGATCTTGTGGCACTGTGGGAGGTTGGGCAGCACTATAGGGGGCTGAGAGCTCCTAGGGGGGCCTGGGGGCATGCAGAGATGTTGAGGGGCACTGTGGAACAATGGAGAGCCCTGTGGGGGCTATGGTGCACTGTGGTTGGGTGCACTATGTGGGGATAGAGCCTCTGCAGCAAGCCAGGAGGGAGGTTGGGCAGCACGTTAAGCGTCTGAAAGCTCTTAGGGGGGCCTGGGGGCACGTAGGGAGGTTGAGGTGCACTGTGGCCCACTACAGGAGGCTGGGTGGCACTATGGGAATTATGAAGCACTCTGGCTGATTAGGGAATCTGCAGCTGGCTTGAGGACCGGAAGGAGGGATGCAGTGGGCCATGGTCGGGGGGTTGAGAAGCTCTTCCCTAGCATTCCCCTATATAACAATATAAAAACATTTTTACTTCTGTCTGCGTTGCTGATTTATGAATTTCCCTTCATTTCTGTCCTGGGGACAATCATTTTCCTACCTGTAGATCCAGAAAGTAACACGACTTCCTGTTGCAGGCTGACAACGCTTAGCTACTGTCTTGCAATTAGAAGCAGCGTTGTCAGCCTTCCAGCCTTCCCTTCAAGTACCATCATTTGGTTGTTGCACTGCTATCTGATAGATGATGTGAAATGCATTACTGATTTCAAACTGGTTTTAATCATTTTATTTCTTAAAATGGTTTCAGGCATACATGGAAGATCATTTGAGAAACCGAGACCGGCTAGCAAAGGAGTGGCAGGCGCTTTGTGCGTATCAGGCGGAGCCCAATGCCTGCTCTGTCGCCAAGTCCGACACCAACCTAAAAAAGAACAGGAATACTGAATTTGTTCCATGTGAGTGTTATACTGTATCTAGTCATGTCTACTTCTTCACCCTTTCTACACTCACAGGGCAGAATTCTCCCTTCTTCAACCCCCTCTTCCTTTCTTTGCTAATTGCGTCCTTACAATGGAAGCCCGTCCTGGTATGTGATGGTGTTTCTGCAATAGAGAAGGTCCCTCGTTTTCTGCATGAAAGCAGTGGTCTATCTGCAGAGGTCAGAAACCCTTTCCCCCTTTCCTTGCTGATTAAGGCCCCTTTTACGCGGCGCAGATCCGCTGGACAGACTCAGCTAGCTTAGCGCGGGATCGCTTCATTGATTCCCGCTGAGTAGGCGGATGATAGGTCCGTCTCCGCTCACTGTGCAGAGATAGACCTGTCAGAGCCCCGCTCTCCTCTATGGGGAGATCGGATGAAAACGATCCAATCCGATCTGCTGGACGAATGACGAACGTATTGCCATCTGTGGGGTAGATTCACGTAGCTGCGCTTCCTCCTACGGCGGCGCAGCGTATCGTCTTTACGCTACGCTGCCGTAACTTACAGGAGCAAGTGCAGTATTCACAAAGCACTTGCTCCGTAAGTTGCGGCGGCGTATCGTAAATGGGGCCGGCGTAAGCCCGCGTAATTCAAATGTGGAAGGGGGGGCGTGTTTTATGTTAATGTGTGATGACCTTACGTGATTGACGCGTTTTACGAACGGCACATGCGCCGTCCGTGTACATATCCCAGTGTGCATTGCTCCCAAGTACGCCGCAACAACGTATTGGTTTCGACGTGGACGTAATTTACGTCCAGCCCTATTCGCGAACGATTTACGCAAACAACGTAAACAATCGAAGCGGAAACGACGTCCATACTTAACATTGCGTGCGCATCATAGAAGCAGGAGCAACGTTACGCCGTAAAAAGCCTTACGCAAACAACGTAAAAAAAAACTACCGCCGGGCGCACGTACGTTTGTGAATCGGCGTATCTAGGTAATTTGCATACTCTACGCTGAAAACAACGGGAGCGCCACCTAGCGGCCAGCGTGAGAATGCACCCTAAGATACGATGGCGTAAGAGAATTACGCCAGACGGATCTTAGGCTAATGTTGGCGTATCTTGCTTTCTGAATACAGAAAGAAGATACGCCAGCGCAGCTTTGAATTTACGCGGCGTATCAATAGATTGGCCGGCGTAAATTCTTTCTAAATCTAGCCCTGTCTGTTTTGAGTTGATCTTGTGGGATCGGATGGCAAGTGGGTGTCAGCGGACACATCTCCACTGACATCCGCCTGCCCATAGAAGTCAATGGGTGGCCCGCCTGGATCCGCCTGCCTGTCAGTTTGTCAGGCGGATCCGAGAGGGCCACCCATTGACTTCTATGGGCAGGCGGATGTGAGTAGAGATGTGTCCGCTGACACCCGCCTGCCATCCGATCCCACAAGATCCGCTCAAAATAGATTGTGTGAAAGGGGCCTAAAGCTTTCCAATCAGCAGGTAACATGAGTTTCTCTGATTGCAGAACTTTAGGTCCAACTCAGCAGGGGGCATGACCAGCATGGGCTACTGATATGGGGGGTACAGCCAACCCTCCCATATTGGGCCCGGGCCCTATTGGATCAGCAGGGGAGGGGGGGCTGGATTTGGCTTAGAAGCAGCAAAGTTATCTCTCATATGCATCTCCTTGCCTCACCATGATTGGCTCTCCACCCCCTGTTTGGCTGACGTGGGATTAATGTGTATTTGGGGTGACCTCCCGCTATCCAAGTAGATGTCCACTTTGACATTTAAGACTCATGGCATTGCGGCATCTCATGTTACATATTGGTGTGATGCAGTGCCATTCATTCTGCATGGTACTCCAACACACCTTGCAATTGATGGGCATTGCCTATGGTAACACTGGGATGGGCAATGGTAAGGCTGCAGACAGGCACTTATCAAGCTGCATTGATGGGCAAAGGTGAGGCTGCAGATGTGCACTGATCAGGCTGCATTGATGGGCAAAGGTGAGGCTGCAGATGTGCACTGATCAGGCTGCATTGATGGGCAATGGTGAGGCTGCAGATGGGCACTGATCAGGCTGCATTGATGAGCAATGGTGAGGCTGCAGATGGGCACTGATCAGGCTGCATTGATGGGCAATGGTGAGGCTGCAGATGTGCACTGATCAGGCTTGAATTATGTATCCATTGGGCAGTGGCTTCCTTTGGCTTATTCTGCCCCTGATTCTTTAGTTTTAGAATATGTTTTTTTTTTTATATATAGAAAATTGCCAAAAACATGGCCTGTCATAAAGGATCACACCAGTCTTCAAAGCTCTATAATATCTATGAAAATACACAAAAATATTCAAAAGATAAGGCTGCATTAATGGGCACTGATCAGGCTGCATTAATGGGCACTGATCAGGCTGCATTAATAGGCACTGATCAGGCTGCATTAGGGCACTGATCAGGCTGCATTAGGCCACTGATCAGGCTGCATTAGGGCACTGATCAGGCTGCATTAGGGCACTGATCAGGCTGCATTAGGGCACTGATCAGGCTGCATTAGGGCACTGATCAGGCTGCATTAGGCCACTGATCAGGCTGCATTAATGGGCACTGATCAGGCTGCATTAGGGCAGAAAAAAATGTGCAGAGGAAATGAAAAAAAAAAAACAGCATTTTTGCTTGCACACAATTAGCTGGTGGAAGTCAGCAGAGCCTCCCCTCATTCACTAAGCTCTGGGGAGAATTCCCCTTCAAAGTGAACAGTCTATTCGCCTTTAGTAAATCAACCCCCATGCGTCTTTATTATAAATGTCTGCGCTGCAATGCACATCACTCTTGAGTAACTATTATTATTTCTGTGTTTTGTAGATGACCACGCTCGTATTAAGCTGAGGAGTGACAACAACCCGTCCCGGAGCGACTACATCAACGCCAGCCCTATTGTGAGTAATATCCAATCACGTCTCTGTCTCTCATGACTAATTAGCACTGCGCCCGAACCCACCCAGTTGTGTGACAATAGCGAATTAGTATTCCCTATTGTCTTCCTGATTCTCCTCCCGGGCCAATCAGGAAGCGGGTCCTGAGACCTGTCACCGGATTAGCCGAGAGGAGAAGCGATCCTATTGGCCACCTAGGAAGAGGAGGGAGGAGACGTACGGTGGAAGCCGCCGTAATGCCGAGGAGGAGGAGTCGCAGGGGAAGCCGCCGCCCAGAGGAAGCGCTATCTGCGACCTAGATGGGGTAAGTTAAGGGCTAGTGACTGACTGGGGGGGGGGGGGCTGTGGGTGCATTGTTTGCCCCCCCCCCAAAAAAATATACCACCAGCTGCCACTGTATAATATATTACCCCAATATTTCATATTCCTGATTTGAGCCTGCTGTACCATGTATGAGAAAGTCTCCTGTTCTCTTTGTATTGCTTCCTTTGTGTGAAATCCCTGGTGTTCCTGCCAGTCCCTCTGCTCGCCTATTAAAAACTGATCACACTAAGCAGTAGGGGTGCAACGGATCAAAAAACTCATGGTTCGGATCGTTCCTCGGATCAGAGTCACGGATCGGATCATTTTTCGGATCGGCAAAAAAAGAAAATTCTCCCCCACTGTAATATCCACATCTCTCCCCCTCCCTACTGTAATATCCACATCTCTCCCCTCCCCCCACTGTAATATCCACATCTCTCCCCTCCCCCCACTGTAATATCCACATCCCCCCCACTATAATATCCACATCTCCCCCCCACTGTAATTTCCACACCCCCCCCCCACTATAATATCCACATCCCCCCCACTGTAATTTCCACATCCCCCCCACTATAATATCCACACCCCCCCACTGTAATTTCCACATCCCCCCCACTATAATATCCACACCCCCCCACTGTAATATCCACATCCCCCCCACTATAATATCCACACCCCCCCACTGTAATTTCCACACCCCCCCCACTATAATATCCACACCCCCCCACTGTAATATCCACATACCCTCAGGCAAGACAGCCCCCCCCTCGGCCAAGACAGCCCCCCCTCTCAGGTAAGACAGCCCCCCCCTCTCAGGTAAGACAGCCCCCCCTCTCAGGTAAGACAGCCCCCTCCCCTCTCAGGTAAGACAGCCCCCCTCTCAGGTAAGACAGCCCCCCCCTCAGGTAGTACACAGAGTCACTTCCAGCGGTGTGTCCGAGTGCGGGCTCCTCCTCCTCTGTGGGTGTAAACAGAGGAGGAGGGCCGCTGCCGGGTGTACCAAGATGGCCGCGGCTCCGAAGCTAGGCCGAAGCCGCGGCCTTTCCTAATGTTATGTCCGCGGCTCCGGAGCTAGGCCGAAGCCGCGGCCTTTCCTAACGTTATGGACATGGCTCCGGAGGTAGGCCGAAGCCGCGGCCATAACGTTAGAAAAAAAGGCCGCAGCTTCGGCCTAGCTCCGGAGCCGCGGACATAACATTAGGAAAGGCCGCGGCTTCGGCCTAGCTCCGGAAGCCGCGGCAATCCGCGGATCACAGTGTGTGCCGATCCGAAGGGGGTGAGCCGTTCGGATCACGGATCACCTGTGATCCGTTGCAGCCCTACTAAGCAGGAGAGAACAGTGTGGTCAGTCTTCTGGCTTATCTGGGAACTCAGCCTGCTCTTCTCCAATGATCAGACTTGTCCTCCTGACATGCCCCTTGCACAGCTATTCACTGGGAAGTTCAGTGTAATGCTGTTTCCCCTCCCCCCCAGCTCCTATGCAACTGAGAACAGAGGGTATGTGATCACTTATAAAAAAAAGGGAAAAAAGGTATTTATAACGTTTTGTTTTTATATCTATACAGAAATATTTAGCGTTTAATTTCTAGTTTAAACTGAATTGGTTGTTTTACAAGGTGAGGGTTCAACACCTATATATTTAATCACATAAACTTTAATACTTTTTTCTGCCCTCAGATTGAGCATGACCCTCGTATGCCAGCTTATATCGCCACGCATGGTCCGCTGTCACACACCATCGCAGACTTCTGGCAGGTGAGTTTATGGATGTAAGTACAGAGGGCCAATGTACTGCATATGGACGGCAGCACAGAGGGTGGGCTTTATCACCCACATGACCCACATGTACAGGTGAAACTCGAAAAATTTGAATATTGTGCAAAACTTCATTTATTTCACTAATGCAACTTAACCACTTAAGAACCGCCTCCTGCACATTTACGTCGGCAGAATGGCACAGCTGGGCACAAGCACGTACAGGTACGTCCTCTTTAAGTGCCCAGCCGTGGGGCGCGCGCCCGCGACCCGGTCCGAAGCTCCGTGACGGCAGGAACGGCGGACCCGATCGCCGCTGGAGTCCCGCGATCGGCCCCCGGAGCTGAAGAATGGGGAGAGCTGTGTGTAAACACGGCTTCCCCGTTCTTCACTGTGGCGCTGTCATTGATCGTGTGTTCCCTGATATAGGGAATCACAATCAATGACGTAACACCTACAGCCACACCCCCCTACAGTTAGAAACACAGATGAGGTCATACATAACCCCTTTAGCGCCCCCCTGTGGTTAACTCACAAACTGCAATTGTCATTTTCACAGTAAACAATGCATTTTAAATGCATTTTTTGCTGTGAAAATGACAAAGGTCCCAAAAATGTGTCAAAATTATCTGAAGTGTCGGCCATAATGTCGCAGTCACGAAAAAAATCGCTGATCGCCGCCATTAGTAGTAAAAAAAAAAAAATTATAAAAATGCAATAAAACTATCCCCTATTTTGTAAACGCTATAAATTTTTGCGCAAACCAAACGATAAACGCTTATTGCGATTTTTTTTACCAAAAATAGGTAGAAGAATGCGTATCGGCCTAAACTGAGGAAAAAAAAAATGTTTAATATATTTTTGGGGGATATTTATTATAGCAAAAAGTTAAAAATATAGCTTTGTTTTCAAAATTGTCGCTCTATTTTTGTTTATAGCGCAAAAAATAAAAACCGCAGAGGTGATCAAATACCACCGCGCAATTGTCAGTTAAAGTGACGCAGTGCCGAATCGCAAAAACTGGCCAGGTCCTTTAGGCTGCCTAAAGGTCCGGGTCTTAAGTGGTTAAAAGGTGATACTAATATATGAGTTAGACTCATTACATGCAAAGCAAGATAGTTCAAGCCGTGATTTGTCATCATTGTGATGATTATGGCTTACAGCTCATGAAAACCCCAAATCCACAATCTCAGAAAATAAGAATATTACATGCAATCAATAAAACAAGGATTGTACATAGAACAATATCGGACCTCTGAAAAGTAGAAGCATGCATATGTACTCAGTACTTGGTTTGGGCCCCTTTTGCAGCAATTACTGCCTCAATGCGGCGTGGCATGGAAGGGATCAGCCTGTGGCACTGCTGAGGTGTTATGGAAGACCAGGAAGCTTCAATAGCGGCCTTCATCTCTTCTGCATTGTTCAGTCTCATGTCTCTCATCTTTCTCTTGCCAATGCCCCGTAGATTGTCTATGGGGTTCAGGTCAGGCGAGTTTGCTGGCCAATCAAGCACAGTAATCCCACGGTCATTGAACCAGGTTTTGGTGCTTTTGGCAGTGTGGGGGAGGTGCCAAGTCCTGCTGGAAAATGAAGTCAGCATCCCCATAGAGCTCATCTGCGGAAGGAAGCATGAAGGGCTCCAAAATCTCCTGGTAGGCGGCTGCGGTGACCCCGGACTTAATGAAGCACAGTGGACCAACACCAGCAGATGACATGGCTCCCCAAATCATCACAGACTGTGGAAACTTCACACTGGACCTCAAGCATCTCGCAGTGTGCGCCTCTCCATTCCTCCTCCATACTCCGGCTCCTTGGTTTCCAAATGAGATCATCAGAAAAGAGGACTTTGGACCCCTGAGCACCAGACCAGGTGTGTTTTTCTTTAGCCCAGGTAAGACGCTTCTGACGTTGTTTGTTGGTCAGGAGGTTTGACAAGAGGAATACGACATTTGAAGCCCATTTACAGGATCCGTCTGTGTGTGGTGCTATTGATGCACCGACTCCAGCCTCAGTCCACTCCTTTTCAATGGCCTTTTTCTGACAATCCTCTCCAGGCTGCAGTCATCCCGGCTGTTTTTTCTTCCACACTTTTCCCTTCCACAGAACTTTCTATTAATGGGCTTTGATACAGCACTTTGGGAACATCCAACTTCTTTTGCAATTACCTTTTGAGGCTTTCCCTCCCTATGGAGGGTGTCAATGATGGTTTTCTGCACAACTGTCAGGTCAGCAGTCTTTCCTATGATTGTGATTCCTACTGAACCAGACTGAGAGACCATTTAACCACTTAAGGACCGCCTCCAGTCGGCAGAATGGCACGGCTGAGCACAAGCACGTACCTGTACGTCCTCTTTAAGTGACCAGCTGTGGGTCGCGGCCGCGGGACCCACAGACCCGAACGCCGCCGGAGTCCCACGATCGGTCCCCGGAGCTGAAGAACGAGGAGAGCTGTGTGTAAATACAGCTTCCCCGTTCTTCACTGTGGCGCTGTCATTGATCGTCTGTTCCCTGATGTAGGTAAAGGCGATCAATGACGTCACACGTGATTTTTTAACCGAAAATATGTAGCAAAATACATATTTGCCTAAATTGATGAAGAAATTAAATTTTTTTACTTTTTGGGGGATATGTTTTATAGCAGAAAGTAAAAATTATTATAATTATTATTATATTTTTTTTCAAAATTTACGCTTTTTTTTTTGGTTATAGTGCAAAGCAAAAAAAAAAACGCAGATGTGATCAAATACCACCAAAAGAAAGCTCTTTTTTTGGGGGGAAAATGAACATAAACTTTATTTGGGTGCAGCGTTGCACGACTGCGCAAGTGTCAGTTAAAGTAACGCAGTGGCGTATCGCAAAAAAATGGCCTGGTCATTAGAGCCTTCCGGGGCTTAAGTGGTTAAAGTAGTGTTTGGCAATATTTAAAAGTGTGTTGGGCTTTTTAGATGCAAAGTCATGTGATCGGCATTACAATGCTGGCATGGTGATCACATGGCTTTGTGGATAATTCCATATACAGTATACAGTGAAGTATGACTCTCTCTCTGTACTCCTAGATGGTTTGGGAAAACGGCTGCACGGTCATAGTAATGTTATCGCCATTGGTGGAGGACGGAGTAAAACAGTGCGATCGCTATTGGCCCGACGAAGGCTCCTCCCTCTATCACATCTATGAGGTTAGTAATATGCTGAAAGTGTTCCTATACCTCTGCTGCCCCCTGGTGGCAGAAGTGGGGGATTTCAGATCATTGAGGATAGAGAGAACCTTTTTACAGAGCTTGGAGTTCTTCTTTTTACAGGTGAACCTTGTATCAGAACATATCTGGTGTGAAGACTTTCTGGTTCGCAGTTTTTATCTGAAAAACGTTCAGACCCAAGAGACGAGGACCCTGACGCAGTTCCATTTCCTGAGCTGGCCAGCAGAGGGCACTCCCAGCAGCACTCGCCCCCTGCTTGACTTCCGCAGGTGAGCTTCTCCAATAGGGCTCAATGTTATGCACAACGCTGCTAGATATAAAGCTGGCCATATACAGTGCCTTGAAAAAGTATTCATACACCTTGAGATTTTCCAAATTTTTTAATGTTACAACTAGGGTTGTCCCGATACCGATACTAGTATCGGTATCAGGGCCGATACCAAGCATTTGCCCGAGTACTTGTACTCGGGCAAATGCTCCCGATGCTTCACCCGATACTTGTACTGTCGGCGGTGCACGTGTCTCTCTCTCTCTCCGTGTCCCCCGTGTTTCTCTCTCCCTCCGTGTATCCCGCTGTGTATCCCTCCATGTATCCCACCGTGTATCCCGCCGTGTTTCTCTCCCCTTCCGTGCTCCTCCTCCACCCCCTGGAATTGTCAGGATGGAGAGCGGGGTAGGAGCCGGCAAATCCGGCTCCTTACTGCTCCCGAATGGACAGAGTCAGTAATCACTGACTCTGTCCATTCACATAACTGAAACATCGTAACCTGTGTTTACAATGTTTCAGTTTATGAATGAAGAGAAGACGCTGTCTGGGGAACATGTGTCCCTAGTCCCTTTCCCTGTCTCAAAGGGGAGATGTCTGTTAAGGGGGAGGTCTGTTAAGACCCCTGATATCTCACCAAAGCCACCTCCAACAGGGCTGAAAAAATAAAGAGTAAAAAAACAAAAGTATAAAAAAAATTATTGTAGAAAAGAAAAAAAGAAAAGAAAAAACACACGGACACGGTCCACCCCCCCCCCCCTCCCCTTAAAAAAAAAGAAAGCATTATAAATAAAAAGAATTGTAAAAAAAAAAAAAAAATGTAAAAAATTAAAAACAAATTGTTAAAGATAAAAAAAAAAAAAAAAATACTGACACATGTGCCGCTGTCACATGAGATTAAAAAAAGTATCGGTATTCGGTATCGGCGAGTACTTGAAAAAAAGTATCGGTACTTGTACTCGGTCTTAAATAAGTAGTATCGGGACAACCCTAGTTACAACCAAAAACGTGATAAATCGATGTTTTGCATTGCTTTTCTGCATACACTGTGCCTTTTGTGTGTTTCTTTCTTCCTTTTATTTTTCCTAGCCAAGCTGGAGTAAGATTTGCTCAGGTGTTGCCCTATACACACTCTGCTTGTTGACTTCCAAACGCAATGTATGACCTCTACGTCCTCCTCCGTCCCCCTCTCAGCCCGCGGCTGCCCCTGTCATTTTTGTGATTTGCAGCTTGTAATTTTGGTCTCAGTTGCATAGTCACAAAAGTGATCATGAGCAGGTGGGACACGCCTCCTTCTCCGGGATCCGCCGCCCGCTCCTGCACCTGCAGACAGGTGGCGCCATCAAGTCTGGGACGGTAACTCCATTCACACTTGTGCGACTTGTCATGCAACTTTGGACATCGAAGTCGCGTGAGAAGTTGCACCCCATGTTTTCCAATGAGTATCGTTCATATCTATGCCAATTAAAGTCACAGTGACTTCAAAGTACCGTATTTATCAGCGTATAATCAGGGGAAAATCGCGTGTGCGTGTTATACGTCGATCCATGCTGTCTGAGTGAAGAGAAGCAAGCGCCGCTGAATTACATTGAGCCGTGATCTCCTTCCTGTGTATCCGGCACTCAGTTGCGCACAGCCACGCCTCCTGGACCCGCATTGGACCACTGTACTGTCTATCATATGAGCAGGGGCAGGAGGCGTGGCTGTGAGTGACGGAGCGCCGGGTACACAGGAAGGAGATTGCGGCTCTATGTAATTCAGTGGCGCTCGCTCCCCCTCTTCCCTCGGAGACAGCAGGAATGATCTGATGAAAGGTAAGACTGCAGATGGGCACTGAACAGGCAGGGCATTTTGGTAAACGTATAGGCTGCAGATGGGCACAGATCAGGCTGCACTAAAGCTGCAGATGGGCACAGATCAGGCTGCACTAAAGCTGCAGATGGGCACAGATCAGGCTGCACTAAAGCTGCAGATGGGCACAGATCAGGCTGCACTAAAGCTGCAGATGGGCACAGATCAGGCTGCACTAAAGCTGCAGATGGGCACAGATCAGGCTGCATTGATGCTCAGATACCATCATTTTGCTTCAAAGTGGTTTATTAAAAAAAAAAAAATTCCTGAAACGTCCCTCTTAAATTGGGGTGCGTGTTATACGCCGATAAATACGGTAGTTCATTTTGTCTGACTTTCATGAGACTTGAGAGCTATAGACTTCAATGTAAAAAAAGTTTTAAACCCTCGCTTTTTTTTTTTCTTAAACATGATTATAAAGTGGAACCCCGGATTACGAGCATAATTTGTTCCAGAAGAATGCTTGTAATCCAAAGCACTTGTACATCAAAGAGAGTTTCCCCATATAAGTCAATAGAAACAGATAATTAGTTCCACAGTGACTTCTATTGTATGCAATACCACATGTTGCTAGAGGTGGGGGCGCTGGAGACACTCAGAAACACTAGGAGCCGTTCGGATGCACTCAGAAACACTCAGAGAGGCTCGGAAACACTCAGGAACAAGTGTTTCCCAGTGGCTCTGAATGCATGCAAGCGGCTCCGATTGTCACCGGTGCCCCTCTGGCCAAATGCGGTACTGCATACCACAGAGGCTTGAATCCTGCTTGTTTTTATGCCCCATCGTTGTTGTCACTAGCAGGAACTGTGCCCCAACAGTGGTGCCATTGGGAGAAATTGTGCCCCATCATTGGTGTCATTGAGTGGGAAGAATCATGCCCCATCGCTGGTGTCACTGGCAGGAACTGAAGCCATTGGGAGGAATTGTGCCATTGAGTGGGAAGAATCATGCCCCATCGCTGGTGTCACTGGCAGGAACTGAAGCCATTGGGAGGAATTGTGCCATTGAGTGGGAAGAATCATGCCCCATCGCTGGTGTCACTGGCAGGAACTGAAGCCATTGGGAGGAATTGTGCCTGTAGGGGGAATTATGTAGGGGGAATTATGCCCCATCGTCTGTGTCATTGGGAGGAATTGTGCCCTATTGTTGGTGTCATTGAGTGGGAAGAATAATGCCCCATCAAGCTCTTTTCCGAATTATTTTGAATTAGAAAAGAATAGAATTTTATAAAAGAGAATAGAACAGAAAATAAAATAATAAAATAGAAAAAAAAACAATAGAATATAATGAACTAGAAAGACCATCTTCCCAAAAAAAAATTCTAATAGAATAGATTAGATTCAGAATAGAATTAGATTCAAAGTTGAATGGAATTCCAATCGATTCAAATTTTTCTACGTTGGAAAATTTGATTTGAATTTGAATAATTATTAAAGCGGGGGTTCACCCTTAGAGGGCACTTTCCCCCCTTAGATTCCTGCTCGTTTTCTAGGGGAATCGGCTATTTGTTTTAAAATATGTGCAGTACTTACCCGTTTACGAGATGCATCCTCTCCGTCGCTTCCGGGTATGGGCTTCGGGAATGGGCGTTCCTTCTTGATTGACAGTCTTCCGAGAGGCTTCCGACGGTCGCATCCATCGCGTCACGATTTTCCGAAAGAAGCCGAACGTCGGTACGCAGGCGCAGTATAGAGCCGCACCGACGTTCGGCTTCTTTCGGCTACGAGTGACGCGATGGATGCGACCGTCGGAAGCCTCTCGGAAGAATGTCAATCAAGAAGGAACGCCCGCTCCCGAAGACCCATACCCGGAAGCGACGGAAGAAGATGCAGCTCGAAAACGGATAAGTACTGCTCATATTTTAATACAAATAGCCGATTCCCCTAGACCGAACGAGCAGGAATCTAAGGGGAGAAAAAAAAAAATTTAACAAATGGGTGAACTCCCGCTTTAAACAAATTAAACAAATTTATGTAAACACCGAAACAAAACAAATTTTTTCATTCTGCACATGCCCAATATTTCATTATAAGACATGATCTGAATACAAAGCGGCAAGAAATGACAGCTGCATGCATCAAATATTGTACAGCACGGTGGCTTAGTGGGTATCACATCTGCCTTACAGCGTTGGGGTCCCTGGTATAAATCCTGGCCAGGATGCTAGCTGCATGGAGTTTGCATGTACTCCCTGTGATTGTGTAAGTGGAAGGTTGATTGGCCCTAGTGTGTATGCATGTGAGATACGGACCTCAAGCTGGCCGCATACCCTAGTACGGGCATCACTAAATGGCGGACCGCGGTCCGGTTCCGGCCCCAGTGGCCATTCTATCCAGACCGCAGCCCCGCCAAGTAGTTTCCCGTGTGTCCTCTGTCACCGGCTCGCTCGCCCGCCCGCCTGCCTGCCGCTGCGGATGCCGCTATATACACAGCATGGCAGGTGCGGCAGGTCCGTGCCTTTTCTCACATCACTGCACTCCCCCCTCGCTACACTCCCCCCTCCCCACACTGCCTGTCTTAATCACACAGGACACGGAGCGCGACTGCTCTGGACAAAGGGCGGGACTTTTTAAGTTAAAAAGTGGGTGATTGGTTGCTAGGCAGCGGGGGCGGTCCCAGCAATAAATCACTCACTTTTAATGGGCAAAGTCCCGCCCATAGTCCAGAGCGGCCATGCTTCATTTCCTGTGTGTGATTAAGGTAGGGTTCTGTGGGGAGGGGGGAGTGCAATGCAATGCAATACAGGACAAACAGGACAGGACAGGACAGGTCTGTGATGGGGAGTCTGATGTGTCAGGACCCGTCTGTGATGGGGGTTTGTGATGGGGGGGGTCATCCTGTGATAGGTCAGGACCAGTTTGTGATTTGGGGGGGTCAGTCTGTGATAGGGGGTCTGTGATTTGGGGGTAAGTCTGTTATGGGTCAGGACCAGTTTGTGATGGGGGGGAGGTCAGCCTGTGATAGGGGTGGTCTGTGATGGGTCAGAACCAGTTTGTCATTTGGGGGGGTCAGTCTGTTATAGGGGGTCTGTTATGGGTCAGGACCAGTTTGTGATGGGGGGGGGGGGGGTCAGCCTGTGATGGGTCAGGACCAGTTTGTGATGGGGGGGTCAGCCTGTGATAGGGGGCCTGTGATGGGTCAGGACCAGTTTGTGATATGGGGGGGGGGGTCAGCCTGTGATAGGGGGTCTGTGATGGGTGAGAACCAGTTTGTGATTTGGGGGGGTCAGTCTGTGATAAGGGGTCTGTGATTTGGGGGTCAGTCTGTTCTAGGGGTCTGTTATGGGTCAGCAGGACCAGTTTGTGATGGGGGGTCAGTCTGTGATGAGTCAGGTCAGTCTGTGATAGGGGGTCTGTGATTTGGGGGGGTCAGTCTGTGATGGGGAGTCTGATGTGTCAGGACCAGTTTGTGATGGGGGGGTCAGTCTGTGATAGGGGGTCTGTGATGTGTCAGCACCAGTTTGTGATGGGGGGGCAGTCTGTGATAGGGGGTCTGTGATGGGTCAGGACCAGTTTGTGATTTGGGGGGTCAGTCTGTGATGGGGGTCTGTGATGGGTCACGTCAGTCTGTGATAGGGGGTCTGTGATTTGGGGGGGGTCAGTCTGTAATAGGGGGTTGGGGATTTAGGGGGTCAGTCTGTGATAGGGGGTCTGTGATAGGGGGTCTGTGATAGGGGGTCTGTGATAGGGGGTCTGTGATAAGAGGTCTGTGATGGGTCAGGACCAGTTTGTGATGGGGGAGTCAGTCTGTGATGGGTCAGGTCAGTCTGTGATGGGTCAGGTCAGTCTGTGATGGGGGGGGATTAGGCTGTAATGAGGGGTCTGTGATTTGGGCGGTCAGTCTGTGATGGGGGGGGGGGGGGGCTGTGATGCGTCAGTCTCTGCAAGGGCAATAGAAAACAATTGTTTTCTATGTGTCCTGTTCACACTGCAACAGCGCCCCTGCGTACTGAGCAGTGTGTTGCAAAATGCATTCTGTTTCTATGCATCGCAATTGAACTGTGGTGCATAAAAATTAATAAAAGGTATTTTTACATTTCAATAAAGTTGAAAGAAAAAAAAGTGCAATGTGTGTGGGTCATAAAGGTGTGTGCATGTGTGTGGTGGTGGTGGGGCACTGTGATGGGAGGTTGTCAAGTGGAGGATATCATGTGGCGTCATAGCACCAATTTGGCATTCGGACCTCCGCTGGAAGAATTTTCTTCCGACTGGACCCCCGTGAATTTTAATTCAGTACCCCTGCCCTAGTAGGTTGTTGTATGTAAATTCCCACTACATTCGGTGACTTGACGAATGTCACTGGAAAACCAGCTTTAGATTGTAAGCTTCTTGAGGGCAGTGAATGGATATGATTGTATTGTACGAGAATTGAGGTATTAACCTGCCTGGCGGTATTCCCGAGTCTGACTCGGGGTTAGATTTTCCTGCTGCGAGCGGTAACCCCGAGTCAGACTCGGGCTTGCCTCGCTAGATCCACAGGCTTGGTTTACTTACCTTGTCCCTGGATCCAGCGATGCCACCGCGCTGTGTGAGCGAGCGGGACCTCGCTCGATTCACACAGTGCCTCTGTGTGACGCCGATCTCCGTTCCCTGCGACTTTACGACGCACGGGGACGGAGAACGGCGCCAAATTCAAAAAAGTAAACAAACACCTTACATACAGTATACTGTAATCTTATAGATTACAGTACTGTATGTAAAAAAAACACACCCCCCTTGTCCCTAGTGGTCTGTCCTGTGTCATGCATGTTCTTTTATATAATAAAAACTGTTCTTTCTGCCTGCAAACTGTAGATTGTCCATAGCAACCAAAAGTGTCCCTTTATGTCAAAAATAGTTTTAGATCAGCTAAAAAACAGCGATAATAAATTATAATCACTTGCAGAATTGTGCGATAGCGATTTGTGGGGAAATTCGTCATAAAAAAAAAAAAATAATGACAGCGACAATTCTGCAACTGAGCAAATTTCAGTGATTTTGATTTGATTACATTATTGAATAATTTTTATTATAATTATATTATTATTTGTTATAATTATTTATAATTATTTATTATATTATAATTTATAATTTTGTTTTTAAAAAAATGTCATACCCGGGATGCCTATTAGAATCTTGTTTGGTCAGATTTAAGTGAGTTATTTCAAAAAATTACAGACCTACAATATAAAACGCCAAATTTCCTTGCAAATAATGGTACCGCTTTCAGCATGTTTTTTCTGAAAGAATCATACCGCCAGGGAGGTTAATTGAAGTTATATAAGTGATAAATATTGCTCTCTTTAATGCAATTAAACCAGGGCTCGACAAATCCCCGTCGCCATGGCGACTAGAAATAGCATCCTGGCGACTTGGCTTGGAAAGTGGGCAAATATATATTTTTTTTGTGAGCTGGCGCCATCTGGTGGTGAGCCGTTGGTATTACAAGTTATTACCACCAGATGTGTGACCTGGCGCCATCTGGTATTACAAGTTAAGCATTACAAGTTAAACAGCAATTCTAATGTCATTTTTCACTATTTTCACTGCCATCTTCTTCCCTCTAATTAGAACCCCCAAACATTATATATATATTTTAATCCTAACACCCTAAAATGGCGATCGTTGCAATACTTTCTGTCATGCCGTATTTGCGCAGCGGTCTTACAAGCACACTTTTTTGGGAAAAAATTACACTTTTTTTAATTAAAAAATAAGACAACAGTAAAGTTATCCCCATTTTCTTTAATACTATGAAAGATAATGTTACGCCGAGTAAATTGATACCCAACATGTCACGCTTCAAAATTGCGTCCGCTCGTGGAATGCCGACAAACTTTTACCCTTTAAAATCTTCATAGGCGACGTTTAAAAAAATCTACAGGTTGCATGTTTTGAGTTAAAGAGGAGGTCTAGGACTAGAATTATTGCTCTCGCTCTACCAATCGCGGCGATACCTCACATGTGTGGTTTGAACATCGTTAACATATGCGGGCGCTGCTCACGTATGTGTTCGCTTCTGCGCGCAAGCTCGTCGGGACGGGGGGCGTTTTCTGGCTCCTAACTTTTTTAGCTGGCTCCTAGATTCCAAGCAAATTTGTCAAACCCTGAATTAAACCACTTTCACACTGAGGCGCTTTCACGCTAAAAACAGCGCCTAAAGACCTCACGAAAACCTATTTCCATTAAAATCAATGAATGCTTTCACACTGGGACAGTGTGCTGGCAGGGCGGTGAAAAAACTCCCCTATCCATTGAAATGAATGGAAAGCTCTTCAATAGCGCCTGAAAAGCTCTTGAAAAGCGCTCAGTGTTTTTACTGGCAGTTTAGAAGCGCCTCGGTGTGAAAGGGGCCTATGGCTGTTCATGTACACAAATATCAAGGTGTGACAGGTCCACTTTAGAAGCAATTAGAGATCTATCTAGCAAATTGGAGAAAATAATGTCATCTGTTTTCTTGTTTTACAGGAAGGTGAACAAGTCTTTCCGCGGACGCTCCTGCCCAATCATCGTGCACTGCAGGTACTGTGACCTCTTGCAGCCATTGATAATAAAAGCCCCTATCAGCCAATCAGGTTTTTTCAGTTGTCTGCACTTTTTAAACACAGTTAAATCTGAAATCTCATTGGTTGCTATATTGAGCGCAGACACATTCCTTTCCTGTTGTCCTATCTCAGTAGCAGTCAGCCAGCCAAGGAACCATGTGTAGTACCGCTTATAGCCACTAGGTGGTGCACAGGCATCACAAACTGAACTCTAATGCCGCGTACACACGATTGGTATTTCCGACAACAAAACCGTGGATTTTTTTCCGACGGATTTTCACTCAAACTTGTCTTGCATACACACGGTCACACAAATGTTGTTGGAAATTCCGAACGCCAATAACGCGGTGACGTACAACACTACACCGAGCCGAGAAAAATTAAGTTCAATGATTCCGAGCATGCGTCGACTCGATTCCGAGCATGCGTAGGATTTCTGTGCGTCGGAATTGGATACACACAATCCAATCGTGGTGGAGGGGGAGTTATGGTGTGGGGTTGTTTTTCAGGGGTTGGGATTGGCCCCTTATTTCCAGTGAAGGGAACTCTTAAGGCGTCAGCATACCAAGACATTTTGGACAATTTCATGCTCTCAACTTTGTGGGAACAGTTTGGGGGACGGCCTCTTCCTGTTCCAACATGACTGCCCACCAGAGCACAAAGCAAGGTCCATAAAGACATGGATGAGCGAGTTTGGGTGGAGGAACTAGAGTGGCCTGCACTCAACCCGATAGAACACCTGTCAGATGAATTAGAGCAGAGACTGTGAGCCAGGCCTTCTCGTCCAACATCAGTGCCTGACCTCCCAGAAGAGTAGAAGCTGTTATAGCTGCAAAGGGGGGGGGGGGGGGGGGCAACTCAATATTGATCCCTACGGACTAAGACTGGGATGCCATTAAAGTTCATGGCCCAGATTCACAGAGTGTGGGCGCACATTACGCCGCCGTAGCGCAAACGCCGTACGCCACGCCGGCGTAGCACGGAGAGGCAAGCATTGCATTCAGCAAGCCAGTGCTCCCAACGCTACGCCAGCGTGGGATTCGAAGGCGTACGCCGGCGTAGGTGGAAGTGGGCGTGACCCATGCAAATGAGGCGTGACCCCATGCAAATGATGGGCCGAGCGCAAGACAGATACGTATCATGAACTGCGCCGTGACGTGGACGCATCCCCCTGCGCCTGCTCACAACCACGTCGGAAACAACTGCCTAAACTACGCCGGATCACTGCGTACGACGTGAACGTAACCTACGCCCAGCCAGAGACCCGTCCAACGTAAAATAGGCCGGCTTGTGTTCCCTGGTGCAGACCTTTGCATGTTGCACCTCCTTTATGGGGAATAACTTTACGCCGGACGTACAACTTACGCGCACCTCGCGTAGCCTGCGTCGGGCGCACGCAGGCTCGTGAATCGCCGTATTTCCCTCATTTCCCTCATTTGAATGGCTAATCAATGGGAGCGGCACCATGCACCCAGCCTAAACGCCGGCATTAGTAAGCTACGTCGGCGTGGTGTAGCCTGGTTTTAGCGGCATTTATGTTTGTGGGTCTTGCGCTCAGATACGACGGCGCACATTTGCACTTACGATGGCGTAACTTGTTATACGTCGGCGTAAGTGCTTTGTGAGTCTGGGCCCATGTGTGTAGGCGTCCCAATACTTTTGACAATTTAGTTTTTATATATATATATATATATATATATATATATATATATATATACATACTGGAGCCTATAAAGTGCTGTGCCCCTTTGTCTACTTGCTTGTAATGTATCCTTATTTTTGAATATTTTTTCTAGTGATGGAGCTGGAAGAACAGGAACCTACATCCTCATAGACATGGTCCTCAATCGCATGGCTAAAGGTGAGAAAGAATTCATATGACAATACAAGAACATGAAAGACTTTTATTACCGGTAATGAATCGATGTGTAAGCATTATTTGTCAGAACTGAAACCATTTTGTTTATTATGCCGTAATCTCATAGGTTTTCGCAGGGTGACCCTCGCACGCCTCTCTTGGTCTAAAATTAACTTTCTCAACCTTCTAACCCCAAAAGTAACCCTTGAAATAACATTCTCTTTATGATTCTGTGTGCAGGTGTGAAGGAGATCGATATTGCGGCCTCACTGGAGCATGTCCGGGACCAGCGACTTGGGATGGTGCGGACAAAGGTACAGAGCATTCCTACTCACTTCATATCCATAGTCTGTGAATTACATACAATTTTTCTGTTGCATTTTCCTATTTTCAAGAAGCTGCTTCTCATAGTTTTATTTTACAAGGTGTCTCCGACTGTTAGTTCTTCCTATATTAAGCAATCAGATTGTCCCTTTCATTGCTCCAAAATGTACTGGGTGAGTCAAAGGGAGAACTGTGGTTATAGTGAGCAGACAGGGCTACTTTGAGGCCTCGTACACACGACCGAACATGTCCGCTGAAACTGGTCCGCGGACCAGTTTCCGCGGACATGTCCGACCGTGTGTAGGGCCTAGCGGACATTTTTGCGGCCTAGCGGACAGGTTTCCAGCGGACAAAAGTTTCATAGCATGTCCAATGGTTAGTACACCTAACCATCGGACCGAAATCCCCTGAATGCGTCAAAGTGATTCGACGCATGCGTGGAAGCATTGAACTTCCTGGTTCGCGCACGTCACCCGCGTCATCGTCGCCGCCACGACACCGCGTTTTCTGTCCGCACATCAGACCAAATGCTCCCGCGGACCGTTTTCATCGGACATGCCTGCTCGTGTGTACAAGGCCTGAAGCAAACCTGTGACATTTTTAGTTTATAAAATTGGTCCTTTCTTGGGTAGCGGGCCAGCTTTCATGTCTCTCTTGATGGGGAATCCTATCCTCTGATCCCTTTTATTGGCCACCAAAATAGATAGCCAGCTACAATGGCCAACAGAGACAGGAGGCGGTGGTGCCAGAGGGTGGAATGCCAAGCAGTGTCGTCACTAGGGTTGGTGTCTGCCGGTGCGGTACAGACACCCCCCCTCAGTGCAGACACCCCTCAGCAGTGCAGACCCCCCAGCATTACAAAACAGATTATAGCGCACACATGCAAAAATGACATTAGACACCCCCCTCAGTGCAGATCCCCCTCAGTACAGACCCCCCCAGTGCAGGGCCCCCCCAGCAGTACAGACACCCCCCAGTGCAGGACCCCCCAGCAGTACAGACCCCCCATCAGTATAGACGCCCCCCCTTACAGACTTCAGAACAGCGCTGACAGATACACTCAGCAATGTGTGTCCCTCGAGCGCAGGCTCCTCCTCCTCTGTGGATGTAAATAAAGAGGAGGGGGAGGTGGCTTCGTTCCTCTCCGCTGAGGGACACAGCTGTGGCGCGAGGCACAGGGCAGCGTTAGCGTTAGTGGTGCCGCTACCCCCTCTGGCAGGTGTCACCCGGGTACGGCCCGCACCAGCCTAGCAACGCCACTGAAGCCAAGCCTGGCTAGGATTTGCTTAAAGCGGTGGTTCACCCACAATAACAACATTCTAGCATTAAATTATGCATAGTAGCGCGAGCTACAGTATGCCTTTATTTATTTTTTTGCCCCGTACTCACTGTGTAATCCTATAGTGAAGATTCCGACTCCCCGCGGGGAATGGGCGTTCCTATCCAGAGGGAAGATGATTGACGGCCGGCTATGGCACGCCACGCTCCCCGAAGACAGCCGGAGTAGGTCTCGGCTCTTCACGGCGCTATACGGCGCCTGCGCACAGACTATGTGCAGGCGCCGTGAAGAGCCAAGTCCTATTTCGGCTATTTCCGGAGAAGCGTGACGTGCCAGAGCCGGCCGTCAATCATCTTCCCTCTGAATAGGAACGCCCATTCCCCGCGGGGAGTCGGAATCTTCACTATAGGATTACACAGTGAGTACGGGGCAAAAAAATAAATAAAGGCATACTGTAGCTCGCGCTACTATGCATAATTTAATGCTAGAATTTTTTTTTTTTTTTTAAAGGGTGAACCCCCTCTTTAAAGAAGTACAGCCAAAGCTATTTTTTTCTGTACTGCTCCTATAGATCACAGGAGTGCAGTACGTTCTGCTCTCTGCTCTCCTGCTCTCCTGTGACTCATTTTCAGCAGACAGCGAGCTGAAGCCCCGCTGTCAGATCACATCACAGAGCCGGTCCAGGCTGGGGCAGGATTGCAACAATAAAGTTAGGACTCCTCCACAACCCTGGACTGGCACCAGGCTCAGTCTCTCAGGAAGCCGCTGAGAGCCTAAGCCAGCATATCTTTGGAAGTATTCCTGAACCCATACAGTGACGTCCATTACAGAATCATGCCTGTGTTTAATGCATTGCCGTCTGAGGGCCATATGATCACAGCCATCCAATATTTGCATTTCGGCAAAGAGATTTCTCCAGATTTTTAGAGTATTTTGATAATAATATGTAGTGTAGATGATGATATATTTCAAGTCTTTGCAGTTTATGTTCAGGAACATTACGCTGAAATTGTATGACCATTTTTAGATGCAGCTTTTCACAGATTGGTGAACCTTCCGCCCATCTTTACTTCTGAGACACTTTTTATACCCAATCACATTACTAACCTTTTGCCAATTAACCTAATTAGTTGCAAAATGCTCTTCCTTGTTAGTTCCACTTACTTTGACAGCTTTTTCTTGCCTTGTCCCAATTTTTTTGAGACATGTTGCTGCCATCAATTTCAAAATGACCTTCTTATTTTTCTTAAAATGTTACATTTTCTCAGTTTAACCATTTGATATGTTTTCTGTTGTGAATAAATGATGGGCTTCTGAGACTTGCACATCATTGCTTTCTGTTTTTATGTAGATTTTACACAGCGTCACACCTTTTTGGGAATTGTGGTTGTACAGTCTGGGCTCTTTAAAACATCACAGACATGGGATAAATTGATGTATAAGGCCAGACACTGAGCTTTTGTAGAGCTTGTTGGGCACATTTCTATGTAAACCAGGGGCGCCCAACCAGTGGCTCCTGCTCTGGGATGGAATAGAATACTGTTATTAAATGTCAGTTTCTTACTAAAATTACAGTGTATATATGGGCATATCTGTTCTGCAGTGGTTACTTGGCTGCTTTCAAACTAGTCCACAGATGCAGAGCAGCGCACCTGCGGGTTACCTGCACTGAGCCATAGACTTCTGTTATTACCTGCAAGTTTGATGAGCTTTCTGAAAGTGCACCAAACCTGCAGAAAAATAATAGAAGTCCATTGAAAAGTGCAGAAAAGCCAAAGGTACACTGCGTTGTACCCTTGGTGCAGGTAAACCGCAGAGCATCAGTGTGAAAGCAGCCATGGGCCACTTTCACACGATCAGTCTCACCCAATTGGACCCTCCATTCAGGGCCGTCCTAATAGCATCATGGACCCCTGGGCAAAGTAATGCACTGGGACCCCTACCATCTTGCCCCCAATTTACACACCTACTTTCAAGAAATAAAGTATAAATAGTCGATAGAATTACACATATATTCATTAGTACTTTCAATAAAAATCGATTTTACAAAAGAAAAACATTCCATAAATCAAAGACTAGTCTAAGGCACAGTACAGGGGGGGTCAGGAGGGCACAATACTGGGATCAGGAGGGCACAGTATAGGTTCTGGGACGCTTCTCGGGACACGACCATATCGGGACAGTATAGTAAAAAGCACGACTGTCCCGGCAAAACCGGGACAGTTGGCAAGTATGATGTAATGCAAGATTACTGTGGGGCCCCCCATGTATCTGGGGCCCCTGGGCAGTGCCCAGGATTGCCCTTGCATTAAGATGGCCCTGCCTCCATTCACCTCTAAGGAGTGGCAGATGTAAACCGACTTGTGTCCTACTTGCAATCCAATCCGGCTCTGTCTGCTCTGCATTTGCAGAGCAGACATGGACCTGCCATCCGCCCGCTCCGCTGATTGTGGCCCGCCACCAGTTACCAAGTTGCTTAAGTGGCACTCGCGGTTCAAAAGGTTGGGCACCCCTGATGTAAACCTATTTGCCAATTTAAGTTGACAGTCTACCCAAAGCTGATATGTTGGTTATGGATAGATGTTGGCGTGTTCAATAAATCACTGGCTTCTTATATATCTTAAGACTCCAGTGGTGAGATTTTTTTAATTAATGGTTAGAATCTAACCAGAAAATCACCAGACCAGACAATCTTGAATCATCATTCTAGACACTGCCATTGGCAGGTAGGTAGACCTGGTCTTCATACTGGAGATCCTAAGATATAAGCCATTGGAAGATGGTGGTTGAATGAATGATCACAATAAAATATTTTTTTAAAGATAATTTCTTGATCATGCAAAAGAAGAGAGCAGGCAGAACACTCTTACGCCGACCACGTCAACTGTCTATCCTCCCAAAGCAATTGGCCAGTTTCTTCTGCTAAAACCCTACTTATAAACATACCAGATCCAATGGCAATCGTCTTAGATGTCCCGCCATTCAGCCCAGCCTCATCCCCATTGCTGAGATTTTTGGGTAGACTGAACATTTAAAATGGACTCCAGTGATGAACAATTTTGCTGGTACTGTATTTTCTATGGTGACACATTTGGTGTTCTTTTCCATTTTTGCAGGATCAGTTTGAGTTTGCCCTTACAGCGGTGGCAGAGGAAGTAAATGCAATCTTGAAGGCTCTGCCACAGTGAGATTGACCCAGCTGCCCCACTCGGTGTTGTGACATTGCGCCTGCCTTACGAAGATGGCAGCTCCACCTCAAGTATCCATTTATGTGCTCTCTCTCTACTCTTCATGCCAGAGAATTATGGCTGCCCTTCTACATCCCTAACGCCTATTTGCCTTTCCAAGCATCTACCCCTCTACTGCCTGACTTTTCTTATCCCCAAAATTTGCTACCTCGTCCCCCATGCTTCACCCCTAAGCTGCTATTACCTCATTGTCATCCAGTCATGTCTATTCATCGTTCTCCAATAGCAGAGAGGCTCCGAGTCTCCCAAGATCCCCAGGGTGAAATCCCAGAATAACAATTTCAGCAAACTACCTGGAACTACATCAAATGCATTATATGGCACAACAGATTATATTTTTTATAAATGTAATATTTTATTGCTTGAAGCACTTAAGGTAAATTAAGCTACTCGGAAAGTAACAATGGTACCAAGATATAGGCACCTTTAAGATGTCCCATGTAAGTGGGCAGATCAGGGGCGGACTGACAACTCATGGGGCCCCCGGGCAATAGAAGATTATGGGGCCCCCGGGCTTACAGATGGCCACCACGCCAGGAGGCAGAGCAGTGGCTGGGTAGCTAAAATCTCAGTATTTTCATATCAAAAGCATGTCCGTATCGGATATCAGGGACAGATGTAAAAAAAAAGATTTTTTTACATACTGTCCTTGGTTTTACTGAGCCTGGCAACCCTGATGGGGCCCTCGGGCAGTGCCCTGATGCTCGAATGGTCAGTCCGCCCCTGGTGCAGATCAATCTGCGTCCTTGTGGAGGCCTAGACTGCACACTCTTGCCCAAGTTGAGAATAAACCCTACTTTCTTCAGGCATTGAGTCTCTTTCCTGTCATTCAATTGTCAAATGTCTCTGCTTCTTACAGAAGTTCTGGCACTTGACAGTTGAAAGGTGGGGACTTGGGCTCGGCACTGGAAAGAGAAGGGGGCTTAATCTTGACCTGGACAAAAGTCAATGCCTGATGTACAGCTGGGGCCTTAGAATCCAAGGGGACTTCTCAGGGACACAGGGATCGACGGGAAGACCAATACAGATGCTTGCGGCACCACTAATGCCACGTACACGCGGTCGGACTTTCCAACGGCAAGAACCTGCTCTCTATCTAAGTCCGTAGGGAAATTCCGACAGAAAAAGTCAGATGGGGAATACACAGGGTCAGAATATCCGACGAAAAGCTCCCATCTGACTTTTTCTATCGGAAATTCCGACCGCGTGTACACGGCTAAAATTAGAGTCTGCAAAGCATCTCTATGCTAGTTCCGGTTTACTTAAAGCGGAGGTTCACCCTAAAAAACATCTATATACCATTACATCCAGCATACTTCCGACATCTACAGTATGCTGTTTTTTTTGCCGTACATACCGTTTAATTGTTATTTCCCCCCCGACTTCCGGGTTCTGGCTCCCGCGGGAGTGGGCGTTCCTATTCAGAGGTTAGATGATTTACGTCTGGTGAAAAACTTCCCCTGGCGCCATAAGGCGCGTCACCAGTTTTCCGTAAGTAGCCGAACTATATGGCGCCTGCGCAGTCAGCTCTACACGGCCGTATAGCGCCGTATAGAGCCGACTCGCAGGTCGGCTACTTACGGAAAACTGGTGACGCGCCTTATGCGCCAGGGGAAGTATTTCACCAGACGTCAATCATCTAACCTCTGAATAGGAACGCCCACTCCCGCGGGAGCCGGAACCCGGAAGCCAGGGGGAAAATAACAATAAAACGGTATGTACGGCAAAAAAAAAAAGAAGCATACTGTAGATGTCGGAAGTATGCTGGATGTAATGGTATATAATTGTTTTAGGGTGAAACTCCGCTTTATATAGTAAATGTAGATTTAAGAAAATTACAAGATTCAGTGGGCCTCTGAGTCTGTGAAATGTATGCAGTGGACACTGTAAGAGCTGGAGAAAATGGCTGCAATGACGTCTTCCACTGGACTGTATGGTGGATAAAGAAGTCCCCCTAACTGCACTTTGGATGAGGCCACTTAGCATAATCCCATGTAACTCAGCTTAACACCTTTCAAAAGCTTAAAGAAAAAACTGTACAACAATCAAAGAGCTTAATTGTTGTTCCGGGCCCCCCCGGGTATTAGAATCTAAAATTTGCAAACGTCCTTCAAAACTGCTGACCTTTTGATTAGTTTTGTTGTTGACCCTCTGGCCTACAAATATTCACAGTGTTTCAGATATGCCCGCCGTAGATTTCGCTGTGTCCTCTCTACCACTGGGTTCTGGTTTCGGCAGAAGAGAACGGTCAGTCTTTTCATTTGCCTTTGAAATCCAAAGTGAGGAATTCAAGGGACTGAGTCTAGCTACTGAGATCTGCTTGCCAACAAGACATCTGTACTAATGAAGCTTTAAACATTGAAGCAAATGTATGAAAATATCAGTTCTTTAGGGCGGCATATTCACTACACAGAACCCACCCTGATGTGCAGACCGGTCGTAGGACATCTCAGAGTTCCCAGGCCAAGGGTTGACTACCTTGCCTAAGCAAGTTCAAAACATCAGAGGGCACCATGTAGAGTCAAGGTAATTCCAGAGCCTTTTGTAAGACGAGGAAACTGAGCTGTTATTGGATGAGGGCACTTGGCACGGACTTCCGATGCCCAGCGCCCAACCTCACCGTACTCCAAGTCATTCTGTCCTGTCGTATCTTCTCCGTATCTAAATATGCTGCATTTTCTGCTGGGGACAGATATGGGGGAAGGCATATCTGAGACGAGGTAGCCCATCCACTCCCCAGGCTTACACCTCTTTTCCTTTTCATACCGCATTGTATAGACATTCGCCACCACCAACCGGAAAATGAAAATCATTTCTAGAGAAATATAATAGACTTTAATTTTGTATCTTGATGTGAATAAAGTATTCGTGTTGGATTTGTGCAACTGCAAACAAATTGCGTGGTGTCATCTTTCTTTTCAATGTATTTGGCTGAACATCTTAACACAAGAGCCCTTCTTCTCACCTAACTTATTAAAGGCCGAAACATCCATTGGCATTAATGTTGCTGCCCTTACGTAGACTTAAAGGGGTTGTAAAGGTACAATTTTTTTCCCCTAAATATCTTCCTTTCCCTTAGTGCAATCCTCCTTCACTTACCTCATCCTTCCATTTTGCTTTTAAATGTCCTTATTTCTTCTGAGAAATCCTCACTTCCTGTTCTTCTGTCTGTAACTCCACACAGTAATGCAAGGCTTTCTCCCTGGTGTGGAGCTCCTCTCCATTCATAAACTGAGGCATCGTAAACACAGATTACAATATTTCAGTTATATGAATGGACAGAGTCAGTAATCACTGACTGTCTATTCGGAAAAGGTAGGAGCCGGGTTTAGCCATCCTGGCATATTGAGGGGGGGAGAGCGGCATGGATGGGGAGAAGACGGCACGCAGGGGGAGAACACATCACGGGGGAGAGCGGCACAGAGGGGGAGAACACATCACGGGGGAGAGCGGCATGGAGGGGGAGAACACATCACGGGGGAGAGCGGCACGGAGGGGGAGAGCGGCACAGACGGGGAGAAGATGGCACGGAGGGGGAGAACACATCACGGCATGGTGGGGGAGAAGACATCACGGGGGAGAGCGGCACGGACGGGGAGAAGACATCACGGGGGAGAGCGGCACGGAGGGGTAGCGGCATGGACGGGGAGAAGACATCACGGGGTGAGAGCGTCACGGGCGGGGAGAAGACATCACGGGGGGAGAGCGGCACGGATAGGGAGAAGACATCACGGGGGGAGAGCGGCACGGACGGGGAGAAGACATCACGGGGGGAGAGCGGCACGGATAGGGAGAAGACATCATGGAGGGAGAGCGTCACGGGCGGGGAGAAGACATCACGGAGGGAGAGCGGCACGGACGGGGAGAAGACATCACGGAGGGAGAGCGGCACGGACGGGGAGAAGACATCACGGGGGAACAAGACGGCACGGGGGAGAAGACATCAGGGGGGGGGGGAGAAGACAACACAGAGAAGACTTTTAACTCCCCCCACCACCCGATACCTGACTGTACAAGTATCGGGTGAAGCATTGGAGCATTTCCCCCAAGTACAAGTACTCGGGAAATGCTTGGTATCGGTCCCGATACTGATACTAGTATCGGTATCGGGACAACCCTAATGCCTAGTCATGTCTGTGAATGTCAGAGTTTTGAATGCCTCATGGGATGTGTAGTTTCGCAACAGCTGGAGGGCTGTAGTTTGAAGACCCCTGATTTACATCAATAGCCGAGCATAGAAACAGAAGAGCGATGGCAGAAAAGGACAAAGTGGTCCATCAAGCCTGTCCTTTTTTGAAGGGGGGTAAACTGTATCTATAAAGCTTTGTTTCCTATGGATAGAGCAGGGAAGGAATTTTGCAGAGTTTGGTTTGGTAAACACCAGAACAGAAAGTGAGAAAAATGTTTCTCTAATGGAGACCCAGGGAGCAGTAAATCCTGACAGGGATGCCATTTTTTTTCCAATTCTATCCAAAAACTAAAATAAAAAGTTTTGGGTTTTCTTTATGTCCCCTGAGGACGTCCTTTGCATAGACTAAACACATAGGGAGGGGCTACTGCTCTATGACATCATCACACCTGCTGGTGTACCGCAGCATGGTGTTTTTGAGCTTTTGTTCCCCTGAAATGCTTGTGAAATACAGCCGTGGCCAAAAGTTTTGAGAATGGCACAAATATTGATTTTCACAAAGTCTGCCGCCTGCTTTTATGATGGCAATTTGCATATATACCCCGGAATGTTATGAAGAGTCACCAGATGAATTGCAATTATTTGCAGAGTCCCTTTGCCATGAAAATTAACTTAAAGCGGAGCTCCGCTGAAAAAAAAATATTAAAAGCCAGCAGCTACAAATACTGCAGCTGCTGACTTTTAATATTAGGACACTTACCTGTCCTGGAGTCCAGCGCCGTCTGCAGCAGAGGACGAGCGATCGCTCGTCACTCTGCTGCCCCCCCCCCCCCCCCGCCATCCTCAGTGAGGGAACCAGGAAGTGAAGCGCTCCGGCTTTACTGCCCGGTTCCCTACGGCACATGCGCGAGTCGCGCTACGCCTGCCGATTGGCTCCCGCTGTGTACTGGGAGCCGAGTGTTCCCATAACACAATGGGGGGACGGGAGGTGACGTCAGGCCCGCAGTCTGCCCGAGACTGTGTGGCCAGAAGTGGGTGCAAATACCTGTCTTTAGACAGGTATCTGCACCCCCCCTCCCCCCTGAAAGGTGTCAAATGTGACACCGGAGGGGGGGAGGGTTCCGATCAGTGGGGGTTCCACTTTAGGGTGGAGCTCCGCTTTAAAGGGGTTGTAAACCTTCGTATTTTTTCACCTTAATGCATCCTATGCATTAAAGGGTTTGTAAAGGAATTTTTTTTTATCTTAATAGCTTCCTTTACCTTAATGCAGTGCTGTTTTCGTGTCCTCATTGTTCGTTTTTGCTCTCAAGTTGCTGTAATTCTTCTCTGATCTCCACACTTCCTGGTTGTCTGTTTCCTGATAACCACAGTACTGGGAGCTTTCTCTCTGTGGTCACTAATCAAGGAGGTGTGATTACTGTGTGTCTAAAACTAGGGTTGTTCCGATACCGATACTAGTATCGGTATCGGGACCGATTCCGAGTATTTGCGGGAGTACTCGATACCAAAATAGAATACTCCCCCCCCCCCCCCCGCCGACGCATCCCGCCGCTACGCCGCATCCCTGCTTGGTTAATACGGGCGGGGAACATTACAGCATTCATTTGAATAGCTGTAGTCTTTCCCGCCGCGTATAGACACTCCCCCTTGCCCGGGTGAACTGTCCAATCCCGAGCAAGGGGGAGTGTCTATACGCAGCGCGGCGCAAAAGACTACAGCTATTCAAAGCTGTAATGTTCCCCGTGCGTATTAACCAAGCGGGGATGCGGCGCGGCAGCGGGGATGCGTCAGCAAGTACGGTAAGGGGGACATGGCTGCTTTTTTGGGGGGGGGGACATGGCTGGATATGGGGAGGACATGGCTGCATATGGGGGGGGGGGGACATGGCTGGATATGGGGGGGGGGGTCATGGCTGGATATGGGGGGACATGGCTGCATATGGGGAGGACATGGCTGCATATATGGGGGGGACATGGCTGGATATGGGGGAGAGACATGGCTGCATATGGGGGGGACATGGCTGCATATGGGGGGGACATGGCTGGATATGGGGGGGACATGGCTGCATATGGTGGGGACATGGCTGCATATGGGGGGGACATGGCTGGATATGGGGGGGACATGGCTGCATATGGGGGGGACATGGCTGCATATGGGGGGACATGGCTGCATATGGGGGGGACATGGCTGTATATGGGGGGGGACATGGCTGCATATATGGGGGGGACATGGCTGCATATATGGGGGGGACATGGCTGCATTTGGGGACACATTTAAAAAAAAGTATTGTATTCGGTATCGGTGAGTACTTGAAAAAAAGTATCGGTACTTGTACTCAGTCCTAAAAAAGTGGTATCGGGACAACCCTATCTAAAACCCCACAGCACCTCCCCTTTGGATCAGTTTAGTTTTCCAAACCATCACTGCTCTGTGGCTCTGTACAGCAGAAGCAGGAAACATGCAAAAACGAAACTAGAAACTGTAGGTACATTATATGATTGATTGTTATCTATTTTTTATCGTTTTTAAAAGGAATCAGTTAACTTTTATGTCTCTATACCCTGTAAACAGTCATTTCAGCATACATTTTTGTTTTTATTTACAACTCCTTTAAAGGTGAAAAAACACCTTGCAGTGTCCAGCCCCCCCATTTTACTTACCCGAGCCCCGAATTTCCCTGCTGTTTTGTTTCATTGTGATTTTTAGAGGTTTTGCTCACTCTTTTTTATTAAACTGTATTTATTCAGTGGAACCTCGGATTGCGAGTAATGCGTATTCGCAATACAAGCACTGTGTATTTTAAAAAATCCTAACTCGGTTTGCCAGTGTTGTCTCGCAAAACAAGCACGATTCAGGCCTAAGCGGTGTGCAGTACCGCATTTGGCCTGAGGTGGGGGGCGCCTGAGACGAGCGGAGCTGAACGGCGCCGATCGTAGCCATTCCGAAATGCTCAGAAATATTCAGTTTCCGAGCCTTTCCAAGGTTTGCCAAGCTATCCTCGGGTCTTTCCGTGTGTTTCTGATGCTCTCCGGTGCCCCTTCCCCCCACCTCTGGCCACATGCAGTATTGCATGCCATTGAAGTCAATGCGGAACAAATTATTTTAGTTTCCATTGACTTCAATGGGGAAACTCGCTTTGATATGCGAATACTTTGGATTACGAGCATTCACCTGGAACAGATTTTTTTATAGGGTGGGGAAGGGACTTTTGCAGAGTTCGGTCTGGTAGAGGGTTGTCTTCAGGACAAAAAGTGAGAAAAAAAACTCTCTAACGGAGCTCCAGGTAGTAGTAAATCCTGACAGGGGTTCCAAACTTTCCCCATTCTATCCAAAAATATTTTGGAGTATAGACCAGGGGTCTTTCAAACAAAGGGCCAGTTTACTGTACTTCAGATTTTAGGGTAGCCAGATTGTGGCCAGTGGGGGGTAGAAAATGTCCCGGGCCAAGCATCAGTGAACATACACATGGCCTCATTGTTGGTGGTCAGTGGGAGGAGTAGTACCCCATCATTGGTATCAGTGGGAGTAGTACCCCATCATTGGTATCAGTGGGAGTAGTACCCCATCATTGGTATAAGTGGGAGGAGTAGTACCCCATCATTGGTGTCAGTTGGAGGAATAGTTCCCCCATCATTGGTGTCAGTTGGAGGAATAGTACCCCATCATTGGTGTTATTGGGAGGAATAGTGCCCCATCATTTGTATCAGTGGGAGGAATAGTGCCCCATCTTTGGTATTAGAGAGAGGAATCGTACCCCATTATTGGTATTAGTGGGAGGAATAGTACCCCATCATTGGTATTAGTGGGAAGAATAGTACCCCATCATTGCTATTAGTAGGAGGAAAAGTACTCCCATCATTTGCATTAGTGGGAGGAACAGTGCCCCGTCTTTGTTATCAGTGGGAGGAATAGTGCCCCATTATTGGTATTAGTGGGAGGAATTGGGCCCCATCAATGGTGTCAGTGAGAGATATCGTGTCCCATCGTTGGTGTCCGTGGGATGAATAGTGCCCCAAGGGCTGGATATACAGCTAAATCCGGCCCCCCAGGCCACAGTTTGGAGACCCTTGGTATTACATAGTTGATGATGTTGAAAAAAGACACAAGTCCATGAAGTCCACCCTATGTGTGTGATTATATGTCAGTATTACATTGTATATCCCTGTATGTTGTGGTCTCTCACGTGCTTATCTAATTTTTTTCCTTTTTTTTATTATATATGCTGCCTGCTGAAACCATTGCCTGTTGAAGAGAATTCCACATCATTTACCGCTCTTACATTAACCACTTAAGACCCGGAACTTTAGGCAGCTAAAGGACCCGGACAGTTTTTGCTATTCGGGACTGCGTCGCTTTAACTGACAATTGCGCGGTTGTGTGACGTGGCTCCCAAACAAAATTGGCGTCCATTTTCTCCCACAAATAGAGCTTTCTTTTGGTGGTATTTGATCACCTCTGCTGTTTTAATTTTTTGCGCTATAAACAAAAATAGAGCGACAATTTTGAAAAAAAAATGCAATATTTTTTACTTTTTGCTATAATAAATATCCCACAAAAACATATAAAAAATACATTTTTTCCTCAGTTTAGGCCGATACGTATTCTTCTACCTATTTTTGGTAAAAAAAAATCACAATAAGCGTTTATTGATTGGTTTGCGCTAAATTTATAGCGTTTACAAAATAGGGGATAGATTTATGATTTTTTATAAAAAAAAAAATGTTTTACTACTAATGGCGGCGATCAGCAATTTTTTTCGTGACTGCGACATTATGGCGGACACTTCAGACAATTTTGACACCATTGTCATTTTGACAGCAAAAAATGCATAAAAAATGCACTGATTACTGTGAAAATGACAATTGCAGTTTGGGAGTTAACCACAAGAGGGCGCTGAAGGGGTTACGTGTGATCTCTTGCGTTTCTAACTGTAGGGGGGTGTGGCTGTAGGTGTGACGTCATTGATTGAGTTTCCCTATATAAGGGATCACACAATCGATGACGGCGCCACAGTGAAGAACGGGGAAGCTGTGTTTACACACAGCTCTCCCCGTTCTTCAGCTCCGGGGATCGCGGGACTCCAGCGGCGATCGGGTCCCACGGAGCTTCGGATCGGGTCGCGGGCGCGCGCCCGCGACCCACGGCTGTGCACTTAAAGAGGACGTAACTGTACGTGCCTGTGCCCAGCCGTGCCATTCTGCCGACGTATATGTGCAGGAGGCGGTCCTTAAGTGGTTAAAGAACCCTCTATGCATTTTAAGGTTAAAACGTTTCTCTTCTAATTTTAGCGAATGGCCACGTGTCTTTTTAAATTCCCTGTCGCAAAAGAGTTTTCTCCCTATTGTGGGGTCACCAGTGCGGCATTTATACATTGAAATCATCTCCCCTCTCAAGCGTCTCTTCTCCAGAGAGAATAAGTTCAGTGCTCGCAACTTTTCCCATAGCGGAGATCCTCCAATCCCTTAATTATGTTTGTTGCCCTACTCCGGACTCTCTCCAGTTCCAGCGCATCCTTCCTGAGGACTGGTGCCCAGAACTGGATAGCTACTCTAGGTGCGGCCGGACCAGAGTCTTGTAGAGCGGGAGAATTATCTGGCTCCTAGATTCAAAGCAAATCTGTCACGCCTTGTTATGTCAGGAGTGTCAGGACTAACAAGAGTTTGAGCCCCGCTGGCCTAATACATGTATTGCAGCCACATAGAGATTGTTGACATTATCCCCCCCCTGACTTTCTTTACTGCCCACATTATCCCCCCCCTGACTTTCTTTACTGCCCACATTATGCCCCCCTGACTTTCTTTACTGCCCACATTATGCCCCCCTGACTTTCTTTACTGCCCACATTATGCCCCCCTGACTTTCTTTACTGACCACATTATGCCCCCCCCAGACTTTCTTTACTGACCACATTATGCCCCCCTGACTTTCTTTACTGCCCACATTATGCCCCCCTGACTTTCTTTACTGCCCTCATTATGCCCCCCCTGACTTTCTTTACTGCCCACATTTCCCCCCCCCTGACTTTCTTTACTGCCCTCATTATGCCCCCCTGACTTTCTTTACTGCCCACATTATCCCTCCCTGACTTTCTTTACTGCCCACATTATCCCCCCTGGCTTTCTTTACTGCCCACATTATGCCCCCCTGACTTTCTTTACTGCCCACATTATGCCCCCCTGACTTTCTTTACTGCCCACATTATGCCCCCCTGACTTTCTTTACTGACCACATTATGCCCCCCCCCAGACTTTCTTTACTGACCACATTATGCCCCCCTGACTTTCTTTACTGCCCTCATTATGCCCCCCCTGACTTTCTTTACTGCCCACATTATCCCCCCCCTGACTTTCTTTACTGCCCTCATTATGCCCCCCTGACTTTCTTTACTCCCCACATTATCCCTCCCTGACTTTCTTTACTGCCCACATTATCCACCCTGACTTTCTTTACTGCCCACATTATGCCCCCCTGACTTTCTTTACTGCCCACATTATCCCCCCCCCCCTGACTTTGTTTACTGCCCACACTATCCCCTAACCTGACTTTCTTTAATGCCCACATCATCCCCCCCCCCTTACTTTCTTTACTGCCCTCATTATGCCCCCTGACTTTCTTTACTGCCCACATTATCCCCCCCCCCAACTTTCTTTACTGCCCACATTATCCCCCCCCCCCGACTTTCTTTACTGCCCACATTATCCCCCCCTGACTTTCTTTACTGCCCACATTATCCCCCCCTGACTTTCTTTACTGCCCACATTATCCCCCCCCCTGACTTTCTTTACTGCCCACATTATCCCCCCCCCTGACTTTCTTTACTGCCCACATTATCCCCCCCCCCCCCCCGACTTTCTTTACTGCCCACATTATGCCCCCATGACTTTCTTTACTGCCCACATTATGCCCCCCAACTTTCTTTACTGCCCACATTATCCCCCCCCTGACTTTCTTTACTGCCCACATTATTCCCCCCCCTGACTTTCTTTACTGCCCACATTATGCCCCCCTGACTTTCTTTACTGCCCTCATTATGCCCCCCTGACTTTCTTTACTGCCCACATTATGCCCCCCTGACTTTCTTTACTGCCCACATTACCCCCCCCCCCCCGACTTTCTTTACTGCCCACATTATGCCCCCATGACTTTCTTTACTGCCCACATTATCCCCCCCAACTTTCTTTACTGCCCACATTATGCCCCCCCCTGACTTTCTTTACTGCCCACATTATCCCCCCCTGACTTTCTTTACTGCCCACATTGCCCCCCCCCCGACTTTCTTTACTGCCCACATTATGCCCCCCTGACTTTCTTTACTGCCCACATTATGCCCCCCTGACTTTTTCTTTACTGCCCTCCAGATCAGACAGACTAGATGCAGTCCTGAGAAATTCCTTGTATCAAACATTTTAGAAAGACATTGAGACACAGCGAGACCTTTATTAAAAGTTTTCTGTTTTAATGGAGTAAAGTCCTTGCATGGAACGCGCATGTTCCTCTTTTCTGATGAGAGAGTTTAATGTAATTCTATCCATGGAGATCCATTGTTACCACAATCACAGTCCTCAGCATCGTTCATCTTAAAGCACTAATAAGTAGGCGATATGTTTAGAATCCACAAGCTTTTCTTTCATGTAAATATGTACGACACTCTCAGCCACGCAGTCCCACATCCATATATACATGTCCCTTGGGTCCAGCCCCTTTATCCCACCCCAGAGCATCCGCATTTAAAGTCTTATTCCAGTGTAGTGGACAGGCTTCCCCCTGAATCTTTCAAGATGGTACAGCCCAAGTGCCAAAACCAGCTCGCAGGGAAGGTGCATTGTGTTGGGGGAGGGGGAAAGCTTGCCTGTGCTCCCCCAGCAAACCCATCCCAGCCAGCGACGGTAACAGAAGTGTATGTGACTCCGATCTCAGAACACACCTAGTGAGAAAAGCAAGACATTCAGTAGGCAAATAATTCACGTGTGTGCGTGTAAACAACAATCAGCATACAGTTAAAGGATATGTCCGATAAAGTAACTCCTGTACAGTACATTCGTCAGTCAATGTTAAAGCTGAACTTTAGCAGACATAAGCTGATAGTAGGAGAGAGCAGAGTGACAGAGAGATGAGCTGCTTCTCCTTCCACTGTCCAGCTACAGGCTAGGGATGGGCAGCACCTACCACCTAACTGTGCCATCACTACACACCGTACCATTAAAGTGTATATCAATTCAACATGGTGTTCTGATGATGACACCCCCCCTCCCTTAGGCGTTGTACCGTTGTCACATCTTTCTCAAAGGCCCAACTTTCACGTCGTGCGGGTCACAGCTTTCTCAAAAAGTGGCCTACATGTTGCATCAGTCACAGCTTTCTCAACTGTGCCCTACGCGTTTCGCCAGTCAGTTTTCTCAAAGGTGGCGTACGTGTTGTGCCTGTCACAGCTCTCTCAAAGGTTTCCTACGCGTTGCGGCGGTCACAGCTCTCTCAAAGGCCCCACTTACGAGGTGCGCCGATCACAGCTTTCTTAACCACTTGTCAACCGCACGCCGTCGGCGGGCGGAAGACTCCATTGTTCTGACAGGACGTCATATGACGTCCAGTCATTTAAAGCCGCTAGAGGGCGCCCGCGCACACCCGTCGCGTTACTGGGAACACAATGCACTTGCCCGGTGGCCGCCGGTCACCCGCGATTGCCCAGTAACTGAGCAGGACCGTGGATCTGTGTGTGTAAACATAGAGATCCATGTCCTGTCAGAGAGAGGAGACCGATGTTGTGTCCCTTGTACATAAGGACACAGATCGGTCACCTCCCCCAGTCACCCCCCTCCCCCTACAGTTAGAACACTCACTAGGCTACACATTTAACCCCTTCCTCACCCCCTAGTGGTTAACCCCTTCCCTGCCGGTCACATTTATACAGTAATCAATGCATATTTATAGCACTGTTCGCTGTATAAATGTGAATGGTCCCAAAAATGTGTCAAAAGTGTCCGATGTGTCCGCTATAATGTCGCAGTTCCGGAAAAAAAATCACAGATCCGCGGCATTCCTAGTAAAAAAAATAAATAGCCCAAGAAATTAAAACCGCAGAGGCGATCAAATACCCCCAAAAGAAAGCTCTATTTGTGGGAAAAAAAGGACGTCAATTTTGTTTGGGAGCCACGTCGCACGACCGCGCAATTGTCTGTTAAATCGACGCAGTGCCAAATCGCAAAACCTGGCCGGGTCCTTTAGCTGCCTAAAGGTCCGGGTCTTAAGTGGTTAAAGCGGGAGTTCACCCATTTAAAAAAAAAAAAAAAATCTCCCCTTAGCTTCCTGCTCGTTCGGTCTAGGGCAGTACTTACCCGTTTTCGAGCTGCATCTTCTTCCGTCGCTTCCGGGTATGGGTCTTCGGGAGCGGGCGTTCCTTCTTGATTGACATTCTTCCGAGAGGCTTCCGACGGTCGCATCCATCGCGTCACTCGTAGCCGAAAGAAGCCGAACGTCGGTGCGGCTCTATACTGCGCCTGCGTACCGACGTTCGGCTTCTTTCGGAAAATCGTGACGCGATGGATGCGACCGTCGGAAGCCTCTCGGAAACCTGTCAATCAAGAAGGAACGCCCATTCCCGAAGCCCATACCCGGAAGCGACGGAGAGGATGCGTCTCGTAAACGGGTAAGTACTGCACATATTTTAAAATAAATAGCCGATTCCCCTAGTAATAACGAGCAGGAATCTAAGGGGGAAAAGTGCCCTCTAAGGGTGAACCCCCGCTTTAAGAACACATTAGAAGCGCTTCACCAGTAGAATGGATATATATTTTTGTGTAGTGAGTGCACAGTTAGGTGGTAGTGGCTTTTTTTTGGGGGGGGGGGGGGGGACATTTATATAAAATATTAGCTTTCGCTGTTTTTCATGGCATTATATGGCCATCATTCAAAGCAGAAGACTAAGGACATCTTGTGGTGGAAAAGAAGCACTGCGGTGTACAACTACAGATTAAAGGTAAGCATTGCAGAAAAAATAGGATTTTTTGTACTCACCGTAAAATCCTTTTCTCTGGAGTCCATGGACGGACACAGCTCCTTAAATCTTGACAAGTGGGTTATGTTCCCTGTTTACAGGAGAGGACTAGGCAGAAACATGTTAAATACATGTTACATTAACAGAGTTGAACAGCCCCGCCCAGGGGGCGGTCCCTCCAGACATAACCCTCCTCACTGCAGCTTGCAGCCTCAGTTCGTAACAAGCAGTACAAACCTAAAAAGGAGGGGTGGGAGCTGTGTCCGTCCATGGACTCCAGAGAAAAGGATTTTACGGTGAGTACAAAAAATCCTATTTTCTCTTATCGTCCATGGACGGACACAGCTCCTTAAATCTTGACAAGTGGGACGTCCCCAAGCAGTGTCAAAAAAACGAGGGGTGGGAAATATATCAGTAAAAACTATTTTAACTTCACCCCAAAACAAGCAGAGCTCCTCAACGGAGGAGGTGCAACTTTAAACAGCCGCCGGCAAAAACTAGCGGCTGAAAAAAACATCATAAGATGCACTCACAGCAACCATGTAAATTCTGGAAAAAGCGTGAACGGACGAGCAAATCGCCGCCTCGCACACCTGTGAGACCGACGCATGATGTCGAAAAAAAACCCCAGGAAGCACCAATTGCCCTGGTCGAAAGTGCCGTGACCGGAAAGGGGGGCCCGCCCCTTAGAAGCATAGGCCTGTATGACGGCCTGCCTGATCCACCGAGAAATGGTGGTCGACGAGACCGCCAGGCCCTTTTGTGGACCAGACACCGACACAAAAGAGAGTCAGAAGCTCCGAAATGGAGCCGTAGTAGGCTGGTATACCCGCAAAGCGCGTACCACGCCTAAAGTATGAAAGGCCGAAACCTCCTTCGGAAGAAGGGAAGGTCGCGGGCGCACCATCACCTAATCCTTATGGGGGATCAAGCATGGCGGCTTGCAAGACAAGACCGCCAACTCAGAAACCCCTCTAACAGAGGTAAAGGCCACTAAAGGGGCCACCTTCTGAGATAGTGTCAAGAGAAAATCTCTCTGATGTTTCCAAAAGGAAGGTTCCTGAAGAACCGAGAGCACCAGAGTCAAAACTCATGGGGGAAGAGATGGGCCAAGAGGGGAAAGTATATGACAAACCCCTTGCACACAAAAAAAGGGGACCCACCAGGGAATGGGCCGCAAAAAGGCCACTAAACGAACACAGCCAAGGCTGAAATCTGCCCCCAAACGGTGCTTTAAGCAATTTTTAGATCCAATCCAAGCTTTAAAAACAGCAGGACCCTTGACACCGAGAGTACGCCCGTGGACGTCACTCCATCCCTTCGCACCAAGAGAGGTGCGACGGTAGATCCTCCGGAAGAAGACTACCGTGCCCTGTTGAGATGACCGAGTCAGACAGACCCTGGTCATCTAAAGTCTGGCTTCCAATAACCATGTTGAGCAAGTCAGTGACTGTACAACAGGAGGAAGTATGGGACCTTGAGACAGGAACCTCCTGCCCTGGCAATCGCCAGGGTGCCTCCGCTACCAGGCGCCTGATATCAGCGAACCAAGGACACCGAGGTCAATCTGGAGCGATTAGAATCATCGGGATCTCCTCAGCATCCACTCTGTGGAGCGGCCGAGGAAGCAACTACCATGGAGGAATGGCAAAAAAAAAATCACTGATACAGACAACACAGGGCCACCAGCGCGACTGACGCGTCTGTACAAGATCACTAGACCTGGCCACTAACTTTGACACCCTTGCGGCGAAGACAAGCTGCCAGGAGATCCATGCCATGTGAGGCTCACCTCCTGCAAGGGAGCCGAAACAACCCAAGCACAAAGACCAATCGCCCTGGTCCAGCATCTGGCGACTCCAGTAGTCCGCCTGCCGGCATACCTGATGGTAGACTGAAGCCAAGGCCGTGGCGTTGTCTGGCTGAAACCAGATCGGTCGACCACAAGGAGAAGCATAGCCTGATCGCCTAAAATAGTAGGACAATGAACAGTAGACAGCACCTGGTATTCCCAGGCGGTCTCTCACCAGGCACTAGCCAGGCCCGACCCTGGGTAGCTACCGAGACCAGACACATTCAAGGAGGTGTGGTCATAGGTCCACGCAAGTCCAGCGAGTCAGGGCCGACTGGACCCCCCAGTTTTGTGAACCTCCAGGTTCACAAACCGTGAGCTGGCATCCGTCGTAAACACCGACCACTGGAAGGAAGGAACAACTTCCCGGACCGAAGAGTCGGGAATCTCTGTCACCAACTCAGAGAGACTCTGACTAGGTGGCGCACAGCAATCTACAGATTTCAGGACCTTTGCCACTGAGGAGTCTGGATCAACACTAGATACTCCAACGCTGAGTCGGAACCTAGCATGCCCATGATTTGAACCCTGGGTCGCACACATGGAGGGCAGGATTGCTGCCACCGAGCTACACTTTCTGGCCTAAACGTTTAACATCCACCCGAATCTTCGGAGGGTCTGAATGGGAATAACCCATCCACTAGGTCGGAGACAGAAGCTGCTCTCAGAAGAAAGTCGTCCAAGTAGCCAATGAGGCAAAGCCTCGCTGTCCCAACAAAATTCAAATAAGTGCGAGCTCCTAGCTGAAAACCCATGGTGCCGACGCCAGATCAAAAGGGAGGGCCACAGGCTGACAGAGACCCTTCTCTCATCACGAAGCACAGAAAAAAACACTGTGACGTGCAAAACGGGACATGAATGTATGCATCCCTGATGTCCGAGGACGTCAGGACATCCCCCGGATGAAGCGCAGCTACCACCGAACAAATGGATTCCATGCAGAACTACCCGACGTTCAAAGGTATTTAGGGCCTGAGGCCCATAGAAAGAATAAAATAAAATTTCTCCTCAGGGCGCTGGGCCCAAAGGGAGCCATACGTCCTTCTCCTTTGCTAGGCAGAACGAAACTGAGGCTGCAAGCTGCAGTGAGGAGGGTTATGTCTGGAGGGACCGCCCCCTGGGCGGGGCTGTTCAACTCTGTTAATGTAACATGTATTTAACTATTTAACATGTTTCTGCCTAGTCCTCTCCTGTAAACAGGGAACATAACCCACTTGTCAAGATTTAAGGAGCTGTGTCCGTCCATGGACGATAAGAGAAAGATGCATTTTTTTTAATTTGTATGTGAATGGGCTATTCATTGCTTTATTTTATTGTTGACTGCAGTTCTGCTTTAAGGCCCACAAAACTCTACTTCTTGAAATGTGACTGAAGAACATTTAGGCCCCATTCAAATGCCAAATCACAGCCTTTTGCACTGTCCCAATTGGTGCCACGCCACACTGGTTACTGCACTACTTTTGGTGACTTCAGGGGAAAATTCAATAGACATCTGTGCATGAACTCACACAGATGTCTCTCAAATTGCCCCCCCCCCCCAGGGCTGTCTTAATGAGAGGACACACCTGGGCACTGCCCAGGGGCCCCAGCTGCATGGGGGGGGGGCCTGTTTTTCCCCAAAGCAGCTGGTCCTTGAGCCCACGCTGCCCCGAAAATGGGGGGGGGCCATGATGGCACTGAGAGTGATAGATACACAGGGGGGGCAGTCTGCCTCCTACCTACTTGATGTCTGTTTACCTGCACTGTCATCATTGTAGGGGCCCCAGAGCATTACTTTGCCCAGGGGCCCATGATGCTATTAAGATGGCCCTGACCCTGCCCCCCCCCCCCCCGAAAGTCGCACGTGTGAATAAGGGCTCAAAGTGACACTAAAGGTTCCTTTTTTAAACAAAAATGTCATACTGGCCCCGATCCACCTGTTCTGGGGTCCAACGGTGGCTCCTCCCCACATTAGATAACCTCCTCTGAGAAGCGCGCTCCCGAGGGGGGGGTTACCTTGCGGGCACGCTTCTGAGTCATTCATTCGGCGTTCATAGCTGCCGAATGTTTGACTCGGCCCCACCCCCCGGCGCCCGCATCATTGGATTTGACAGCAGCGGGAGCCAATGGCCATCACTTTTAATAAATACATAAAACGTAAATTTATCTTTCTAGATCTGCCTAGAGTTCAGCTGTAACTTGTAACATTTCCGGTTTAACAGACACCTTATTCTTCACATTCTTAATTTGTTAATCTTGAAGACCGAGAAAGGATGAATAAATAGTATGTAAATAGTAGAATAGATCAAGGATTTTAGGCAGCTCTGTGGACATCCATTTAAAAGGCATTGTAATTCACCAGGGCTCATGTATAAAATTGATACAGTGTTAAAATGTCAGAAATAGAGGGGAATTATCCAAAATGTAACATACATCTTTGTGCATCTTAAACTGGAATTTTACCCATAACAGTTTGATAAAAAAAAAGAAAAAAAAAGTTATGCTCGTTAACAAAAGAACATACATTAAAAATGATGCTGCCAAAATTAGCGTCTGACGTTAATTTCCTCCAGCATTGCTCCCGTTTCTTCTTGCTGGAGGCCGCCATTTTGTTGAAGCCCAGAGCCATCACTTTGTTGTTGGGATTTTACCCCAACCCCTGGTCTCAAAAAGTTTACGTCAATTTATTCAATTAAAATATGTATATTTCCAGCCTTGATTATCTGCCTTGGCTTAGCTAGACAGGAAGGCAGACAGAAGCTTTTACAGTGCTGAAGTTCACAGGCCCATGAGGGAGAAGGCAGAGAGAAGATAAGACACTATACTTGTAAGTTTTTACTTTTTTGTGTCTCCCTAGCACCAGAGTTTGTCCTGTCACCTCACCTGCTTTTCAAACAGTCTGCGTCATTCCTGTTGCTTTCTTCCTGCTTCATCAACAGTAAGTCTTAAAGTATTATTAACCCAGGAGCCTGCATTCACTATATCTAGTCTCCCACCGAACATGGAAATGCTAATAGTTTTTGTTAATATAAACTGCTAAATACCTCTTCTCCTCAGCAGAATTTAGCAGTCTTGTGACTTCTATCAGTGTCTGGTTAAAGCTTGTAGGAGGGGTTTTCAGTCTCCTCGGACTGTCCTATGAGGCTGCAGGACCTCTGAACCTCTGTCTGCTATTACAGGGCCATTCAGCAATGTCCAAACAAAATAAATGAACAGCTTGCTCTGAATGTGTGTGGATGACATAGAATCTTCCAAATGAATAGCACCAAGCCGATGATAAAGGCCAATACATTGATTTATTGTCCAAAATGAGTAGAAAGTTCACATAAAAGCATTTAAAATCAAAATTAATACAATACCTAGCCGGTATGTCAAATGTGGATGGGTTGACAACCACTGGGTCCGGTGATCATAAGGGATAAGGATCTGCCGTGATGTGCAACACCGCTAAGCAAACCCACAGTCACTCGTAAGCGAGCCAGAGGCCATCGGCGCTCGCCAGTAGGCAAGGAGATGGGAGGAATTCACAGTGTGCAGCGCCACAGATGACCACGAGTCAAGCCGGAGTCAGCCGACGCTCACGTGCGACATAACCGTCCCACACAGCGGGCCGGAACGGGTTGTCAATCAAAACAGGCTGGGACGCAGAGGGAGCAAGCCAGGGTTGACAACCACTGGCTTGGGTGATCATAAGTAGGGGAACTAGCTGTTAGCGGGGGACACACACACACACACACACACACACACACACACACACACTCTTAATTTTCCCAATTGTGAGAAAAAAAAAATACAAACTTCAAAAAACTCACCGTGCCTCTTCCTAAATACCTTGGAATGTCTACTTTCTAAAAAAGGGGTCATGTGGGGGATACTTGTACTTTTCTGACGTGTAGACATGTGCAATTTGTTTAGTTCCAAATTTGTTTAATGGATTTTGACAAATTCATTAATTCCGAAATTTCCGAATTTAAAAATTTCCAAAGTTTTGAAAAAAGCTAAAAAAAAAAAAAAAAAAAAATGAAAACAAAACTACTTTTTCGGCAGTGCATATGTCTAGACTTGTTAGTGTCTCAAAAAATTACGTTAGTACATCAGGTGCGATACATTTTTAATTACTGGTACCATAACTTGTAGACCAACTTTCACACAAGTCTAAAATAATATACACTTATTTGGGATATTTTTTTTTTTTTTACCAAAAGATATGTAGCAGGCCCAAATTTATGAACAAAAATTACTTATAAAATTTTGCAAATAGAAACTAAAAATGTTTTCGAAAATATATATTATTTTGCAATTTTTTCACGTGCATCACAAAAATAAAAAATACCCAGTAGCGATTAAATACTACCAAAAGAAAGCACTTCTATATAATATATATATATATATATATATATAAATAATCTTATTAAATAAAAATCCTGGGTAGTGTTGCATGACTACGCAATTGTCAAAGTGTGAGCGCCAAAAGCTGTAAATTTGTCTGTGCAGGAAGGGGGTGAATACGCCCGGTATTGAAGTGGTTAACCAGAGACTGCTAGAAGTCCCAAGACTGCTATATACTGCTGATGAGAAAACGTATTTAGCGGTTTATTTTTACTAAAATAATTGCATTTCCATGTTCTGTGTACTGTGGGAGATCAGATATAGCGACTGCAGGCTCTTGAGTTTAGTAACACTTTAAGCACTTCTTAAATTTCTGATAACATTTATACATGAGCCCCAAAAAAATTCAGGGAAGGACTTGAGTAAAATAAGGACTTTTTGGCACAAAACTAGAAGGCCGCTAGGATGTCACAAAACGACATCGCAAATGGTTCCAGCATCCCGGGAAATTATATTTTCAAGGCATTGAAGTGTTTATAAAAGTCCAAGTGGCTTGGCGGTTTAGCAGGAAACCCATCCCTGATGAACAGAGGAAAGAAGGAGAACAGAGCCCAGAAAAGAAGGAAGACAGACCGCTACATGCAGATCGCTGGAGAGAGGCTTCCAGTGGGTTAGTCCAATCAGCGTTCAGCAGAGATCCGGATAGAAGAGGCAGTGTTAAGCCACTAATCAGAGCAGCCAAAAGGTCAGACGACACAAAGCTCATCTCTTAAGTGGCTTTAGAAAATGCCAGCTCATCAGTTTCATAGGTCAGCGCTGCGCTGCTTTAAACTATTTGGTTGCTGTAGGAGCAGGAGGTGCAGTGATGCACAGAGAGGGACGCAAACATAGGCCGGGGCTCTGGACGCCAACAGATCTCAGAGACCTCTTCAGCACAAAGTTGCCATTAAGGTGATGAGTGAAAATCTTGGCTGCCACTAACAGATGAAACATCTTTTTTTTCTCTTTTTCTGGTCTCTCTTTGAGCTATTCAGCTCCCCACTAACTTGGTCTTCTTGAAGGTCTTGATCCGGCCTTGGCTGCTGCTGTACTGCATCCCTGTTTGGGCTTTGAAAGTCCTTAATCTGCTGTGACTGATGATTCAGCTGCTCTACCGTCACCTGCTGGTGCCTAAGTTGATCTGCTGCCCCCAGCTTGTGTTTTAGCTGATCTATGGTCACCTGATGTCTCAGTTGGTCTGCTGCCCCCAGCTGGTGCCTTAGCGGCTCTATGGTCACCTGATGAGGTCTCAGTTGGTCTGCAGTCACCTGATGAGGTCTCAGTTGGTCTGCAGTCACCTGATGAGGGCTCAGTTGCTCTGCAGTCACCTGATGAGGGCTCAGTTGCTCTGCAGTCACCTGATGAGGTCTCAGTTGCTCTGCCGCCCTATGCTGCTGCCTTAGCTGACCTATAGTCACCTGATGAAGCCTTAGTTGGTTTGCGATCGCTTGTTGCTGCCTTAGCTGATCTGCAGTCAACTGATGGCGTCTCAGCAGATGTGCTGTCTGGCCCTGCGCCTTCAGCTGCCTCAATACCTCCTGCGCCTGCCCTTTCCCTGCTTTCTGTGTAATTCTCACACCTGCTCGGTGCTGCCCGGTGGCCTCCATCTCGGAGAGGCTGTAGGCCATGGCCAGTTGCAGATCCTCATCTTCGTCATCGCTGTCCAGTACCGTGTAAGCAGGGGCGGCGCTCTGAGATCGCTGGAGGTGGTTTGGTGACCCCCTGACACGGCTGGTGGGGGTTTGCATGTTTGTCTGGTGATCACGTTTGCTCATCTCCAAGGCCAAGGCAAGTTCATCTTCTACCCCTGCAAAATAACAGTGGAATCAGGATTCATTGCAAATTAATTGATTCAAACTTTTACAAGCCAAACACTACCAACAGTTGTTTGATGTTCATTGTCCAATCTGTGACAACAATTTAAATGCAATTAAATGTTCATGAGCACAGTAGGCACACTCGCCAACCTCGGGTTTGACTTGAACGCATTATTTTAGGCAACTACCATTGTCCCGAGTTTAGGATGGTGCCACAGGTGTCTGCCAGGACAGTCACCTCCAGGATTGCTCCAAGTGGCTTAGACATTCTTTTATCCTTAAGATGAAATTCCAATCAAAACGTTATTTGTATGCGAGAGCGTGCAAAAAGGATCAGAACCCATTTTTTGGTACTGTTGAGTAGATTGCCCCTCACTTCCTGTCACCGTGACCACAGTAGAAGCAAGAGAAATAAAATAAATATTTTTTATATTAGATTATATATATATATATATATATATATATATATATATATATATATATATATATATATTCATTCATATATATATATATATATATATATATATATATATATATATATATATATATATATATATATATATATATATATATATATATATATCCAGCAGCTACAAATACTGCAGCTGCTGACTTTTAATAAATGGACCCTTACCTGTCCAGGGCGCCCGCGATGTTGGCTGCCGAAGCCGCGCAATCGCTCGGCTCTCGGCTGCCCCCGCCTCAATCCTCTGTGAGGGAATCAGAAAATAAAGCATTGTGGCTTCACTTCCCGGTTCCCTACTGCGCTTGCGTGAGTCACGCAGCACGTCCTAACTGGTCGCCCCTATCTTCTGGGACCTGTGCCTTTCCCAGGAGACAGCGAGGCGGAAGGGGCGAGACATCGGAGGGGGGAGGCAGAGGTTCCATTTTTGTGTGGACCTCCGCTTTAAATAAATACATTTTCTTTTGTCACATTCGTTATGTTAGAATGATTCATTTACGGCATTTGTTCCGTATATGCATTATTTTTTTAATCAAATTTGATTATTATTTGAAAATGAATTTGAATACGAAAAATGGAAACATATTCCAATTTATACTTTACTGTATTTAAGTGAAATAAGATGACGATTTCTTTATAGAAGACAGAATGTAATAAAAAAAAGAACAGAATGGAAAATTAAAAAGAATAGAATACAAATAAAAAGGAATATAAAAGAACATAATAAAATACAGGATAGAATAGCATAGACAACAATAGAATAAAACAGATTAAAATAGAAAATAAAAAAAGGAATAGAAAAAATTTATTTCATTCTATATATTTCCCCCCCATTCCATTATTTTCAATTATATTCTGTTTTATTCTATTATTGTACTAGCCCAAGTAGTAATTATTTTATTTCACCGTTTATTTAAAAAAAATTCCATTTCCAATTCATTTTCAAATTTGATTTCAAATACATTTTTGAATTTAAAAAAATTTGTTTCATAATAAGTACACTAAATACAACTAAATAAAAATAATTTCTGATTTGTTGAAATTTATTGCCATTATGGTACGAGTATTCCATCCCTGGTCACCAGGACAGGAAACGAGACATATCTTCCCAATGGAGAGACCATGAGCAATTCAAGGCCAAGACACACAAACTTTAACTTGGGGTTCCATTTTAGGTGAAAAACATTGTTACGTGAGAGGAAATCACACACAGTTTTTTTTTTTTGAGTTACACTCTAAATCTCTTGCCTCTGAAAGAAAGAAGCCGATCAAGTTTGAGAATTCCACCAAAAAAAATTTAATTATTAAAATGTAGGGAAGTCCCTTCCCACCCCCTTCTTCTTCTTCCTACCTTTTCTTTGTTCTCTTTTCTCTCTCTTTTATGTTCTATCATCTGGACTTATTCTCTCTTTATTCTTCTCTGTTACTCTTATTACCTTCCACGAATGTATTAAAATGGACCAAGGCTAGTTGTTGACCTCCCAATGTTATAGGTTGATTCCCATGGCCCATTTTCTTTTCTTTTCATTTTTTTTTCTCGTTGATCTAGTCACATGGTCAGCCCACTACCTCCCTAGTGGCAGCACTCCTAGTGTAAATGTGTTATCTTCATGCTTTCTCCTGGCCATGGGCGCAGTAGGTTCCCAATGGGGCACCAGGGCTAGGAGAGGCAATGGTTGAATGTGTAGGGGGGTATGCGGGAGATGTCGGTGTAAATGTTTTTGCGGGTAATGTAATTGTACCCATGTTGTACCCAATATTATGGAAGGTGATATTGTATTACATTGTGGACCGTCCCACCCATTGTTGGGGGTTCGGTTCTGGTTTTCTTTGATTTCTGTCAAAAATTTCTAATAAAACTTTTATTGAACCTAAAATGTAGGTTTCCACTACAACCAGTGACCCCGATCATGAATAACCTCTCACTGCCTGCGATGTGAAATTCTTGGCTATTTTACATTCCCCCCCCCCCCCCCCCCCAGACACCGATTGCAGAAGGCCTGGAGAATGCCTGACTCAACTATGGGTTAGTATTAATATTCACGTCTTGGAAGTCTCTTGACCATTTTAACCTGTGCCATAAAAAATTAAAACCAGGGTTCCTCCAGAGGTTGCCAAGAGTTCCTTGGAGCAATAAAGATTTCTGCCTCTCAGATGTGTAACCACTGACACCATCTTTTTAGATAGTAGGGGGAATTCTTCCCAATGACTACAAAAAGGAAAGGAGCATTGGGCCAGATCCTCAAAAAGGGATACGCCGGCGTATCTACGGATACGCCGTCGTATCCCTGTTTCTATCTTTGGAACTGATCCACAGAATCAGTTTCCAAAAGATAGGCAGAAGATCCGACATGTGTAAGGGACTTACACTGCCGGATCTTAGGATGCAGTACCGCATCCGCCGCTGGGGGCATTTCGAGACGAAATGCCGCTTCGGGTATGCAAATTAGCACTTACGGAGATCCACAAAGCTTTTACGCTTCGTTTTTTTCTCCGTAAGTATTAAGTTGCATGTGTAAAATTAGGGCTGCTTTTACAAAGTGTAAACTGTTTACACCTTGTAAAAGTAGACCCTTCTTACCCGCGACGCTGTTATTTTTATTTTTTTAAAAAAAAAAATTCCCGCCGTATCTTTTTTTTTTCCCGGCGCGATTCACAAAACTCGGCGTAACGTAAAACCGCGCTATGCACGTCGGGAAAATGACGTCGTGAGCATGCGCAGTACGTCCGGCGCGGGAGCGCGCCTAATTTAAATGGGACTCGCCCCATGAAAATAGGAACGCCTTGCGCCGGACGGATTTAAGTTACACAGCCGAAAATTTCTAGGTAAGTGCTTTGTGGATCGGGCACTTAGGTAGAAATTTTGCGGCAGTGTAACTTAAATCAGAATATTTAAGTTACGGCGGCTCTTTGTGGATCTGGCCCATTGTTCTCACGGACCAGCACACTATTGTACTGTGAGCTGTAAACATAATTATTAGGAGGTGTTCCATAAAGCCAAAAAAAGTTAATTCAAGGTTAAAAAGTTTGACCGAGGCCTTTCTATAAACTATAATAGTGCATGCCTTTTAAGCTTTTGCAAACATGAGGAGTCAAGAAGTATCGACATATGCTTTATAGGACCTCTTTGGAAGCTCCTGAGGTTTTTAAACAAGGCCAGGTGCACTTTTGAGCATCTCCTGTAGACCTGGTTGGTTCAGTTGATGGTCTCCTCACACACACCCCAGACGGTCAATTCTGATCTAGCTCCCACATGGTTGGTTGAACTAGACGTACTTGTATTTTTTCTGAACCTATGTAACTATGAAAAAAGGTGGTACTGTTAAAAGTAGGGTGCAGGATGTCCCTCAAGCTATATAACACGTCAACTTTTTTTACTCCATTTGGAATATTCCCCAATACTAGTGAGCAGAGATACAATGTCCAACCCTAGAATTCTTAGAACAAAAACAGTCCAGAAGTCTGCTTAGTTTACCAATACTTTGGCGTATGAGGCCTCCTCGTCCAACATCAGTGCCTGACCTCACAAATGAGCTTCTGGAAGAATGGTCAAACATTCCCATAGACACACTCCTAAATCTTGTGGACGGCCTTCCCAGAAGAGTTGAAGCGGTTATTGTTGCAAAGGGTGGGCCGACTAAATATTGAACCCTACGGACTAAGACTGGGATGCCATTAAAGTTCATGTGCTTGTAAAGGCAGATGTCCCAATACTTTTAACACTCACTTCACTTCCTGTGAGCTCAGGCTGTCATGGTAATAACCACCCAACACCAAAGGAAGAACCACCAAGGAGGTCATGTGATCTGCCAGGAGACAACCCGATTTAAAGAATAACTCCAAACAGGGCTATACTATACAGTACATTGGGATTGATTTACTAAAGCTGGAGAGTGAAAAATCTGGTGCAGCTCTGCATAGAAACTAATCAGCTTCCAGTTTTTTTTTGCCGAAGCTTAATTAGACAAGTTGAAGTTACAAGCCGATTGGCTACCATGCACATCTGCGCCAGATTTTTCACCCTTCAGTTTTAGTAAACATTGATCTAGCTTTGACCAATATAACCATGTATATACTATACCTGGCCAATGCCCCTGGAATGGGGCTCTCCATTTGCTTCCAGGTTCTGAGCCAAATCAGCCAGTCACACATTTTGAATACAGGATGTTGGCTGCTTGGCACAGGTGCCATTCAGAGAAGGCAAGGCGGACAGTGTGACATCACCTCCCACCTCATCCAATCAGAGAATTGCATTGCAAAGCATTCTCTGAGGCCTCGTACACACGACCGGATCTGTCCGCTGGGATTTATCCGCGGATCAGTTCCAGCAGATAGATCCGGTCGTGTGTAGGGCCTAGCGGACATTTTTCGGCGGAGATTTCTCCAGCCGACGGTTTTCCAGCGGATAAAAATTTCTTAGCATGCTAAGAAATCTATCCACTGGAAACCTGTCCTTCGGACTTATCCGGTCGTCTGTACAGACTCACCGGATAAGTCCGTCCGATCCCCATCCCTCGCATGCGTCGAAGTGATTCGACGCATGCGTGGAAGTATTTACCTTCCAGGGTCGCGCACGTCGCCGCGCCATCGTCGCGGCGACGGCACGGACACGTCACTGCGGTTGTTTTCCGCTGGGATTTTGATCTGATGGTGTGTACAGCCATCAGATCAAAATCCGTCAGCGGACATATCCGATGGAAACGGTCCGGCGGACCGTTTTCATCGGATATCCCCTCGTGTGTACAAGGCCTGAATGGTGCCTGTCCTGAGCAGCAGACCACCTGTGTTCAGTAAGCAGGAGTGAAGCCACTCAGCAAAAGACACGGAAACAAGTGGAGATCACTGGAGTAGCAGCGTCTTCAGGGATTTCCACCTTTGAGGGATCAGACAGGTTTTGCCCATGCAGTACATAGTTACATTGGTCCAAGATGGATAATATAGCCATGTCTTGAATTAGCCATTAAAGCGGAGTTCCGGCCACAATTTCACTTTTTAAATATAAATACCCCTGTAATACACAAGCTTAATGTATTCTAGTAAAGTTAGTCTGTAAACTAAGGTCCGTTTTGTTAGGTTGTTACAGCATTTAGACACTTTATAAAATAGAAATTGACTGGGGCCATCTTAAGTGTGTGCATCATGAAGCCAGACTGTATGACTTCCTGGATTTCAGCCTTGCAAATCTCGAACATGCTCAGTGCTGCACAAGCAGTGTCAGATCAGGTTTCAGCACCTGTGCTGTCCAAGTCACATGATTCTTTGAGACTGGGGAATGCACAGACTCCTGGAAAGTTACACCCACTACATTCCCAGGAGTCTGTGCGGTGTAGGTTGGGAAGCATTAAGCACCTAGGTGCAGGAAGAGGGAAGATTAACTATTCTGCCTAGCAACAACACTTTGATCTAAAAAAAAAAAAATTTGTAAAGAACTAATGACATTTTTTTAAAACTACTGATGTAATGTTATATTTATGGGTGGAACTCCACTTTAATGTACATAAAAAAAAAAAAAAAAAATACCTTTTTATAAATATGTGCAGGGAGAATTTTTATTAAACTAAAAAGCACTGACTACACTACAAAGCAAACACGGAGGACATGCAATTTTTATTGGCGTCTTATGACGAACTTTTTGTTGTAGCGGTTAGATCTTTTGTTCTAACTTTCAGCAGGAGATTCAAGGGCGGATTTCCGTAACCTTACCATTGACCCGGATGGACTTCAGCTGGCCATCCTCTTCCACCTCCACTCGTTCCACTCCATTTTCTACTACCCTGTACAGGGGAAAAGACACCAAGTTATTATAACAATGACTTGGACTATCAAGAGAAATATACACGCTACCCAAACAAAGTGAAGGCAACCATTTAATTGGTTGGTTACATATCCAAGACATTCCAGCCCAACATTCTGAGCATGCATGGTCTTCATCCTACCTGAAGTGTGCTACTAGTGTGAGGGAAGGGAAGTGTACACCCTGACTCAAGTTTAAACCAGGGAGTCTAATGGTGTCAGGGTTAATAAAGCTCAGGGCAACATGACTAATATAGACAGCTCTCTGGTGCCTTCCCCTGGCTCTGGAAAGTTGGAGAACATTCTGAAAATTAGAGGGTGGAGGCTAGGAGGGCTTTTCTCCATATTTAGGGGCATTTAGCCAATCCCCAGGAGATAGGCCTGGCAGGGGACTAAAAAAGCCCTATAATATGACTAAGTCATGCTGGGAAGGGAGTCGGGTGGAAAAATGGAGATGGGGGTGCTCAGGAGACTGTCAGTGGCACTTGACATGAACCCCCTAGGCTGGGGAGGGGTGCTCTGCCTCAGGCTGGGGCTCAGGACAACAGGAAAAAACTTGAGGAGCCTTCCATGAGAGGCAGCGGGAGCAAGGGGGACAGTGTGAGTGCTACAGCACGAGGGAGTGCCACATGTAGCTGGCCTCTCTGAAAGACAGATGTGCCTAAATCTTCCCTACCTTGCCCTGGGAGATTTGCAGAGAGTCAGCTGGGTAGACTGGTGAAGAGGCAGCAAGGTGCTGCTAACATTTCCTGCAGTAGCTGGGACCCGTGTCTACAGGAGAACTGGAGGTGCTCCAGGATGCAGTTCACAACTCATTGTGCTACTTCCAAAAGGGACTGAGAGTTCCTCGCCTGTAAAGGGCTGTTGCTGATCTAATAGAGACTTAGCTACTAAAGAGGAATTAGAGCTGTACAGAGGAATCAATGGGAGCCGTGTATATGGAGGAAGTTGTCCCTGGTTTTGTCACTATCAAGTTGAGCATCCCATAATTCCTATCCCCATCCAAGTTATTACCCCTTAATAAAAATAAACACAAAAACAAAGCTCCAGGACTGTTTGCGGTGTTTGGATGGAAGATGAAGATGTTGTGTGCCTGGCTGTGCAGCAGTGGGGAATAGACATGTGCACAACAAAAAAATACGTTTTTTTTTTGTTTTGTTTCGTCTCATTCCGTAAATTCGTAAAGATTCGTAATTTCCTAAGACGCAAGTTTTCCTATTCGGACCCGTTCGTATTTTCGTAACCGTTTAATTTTCGTTGATAATGAATGATCCGTAATTCTGTGTAATTTATTTTCGTTGATTCGAAATTCGTAATTTTGTTAGATAATAATTTTCGTTTAATGGTTTCGTAATTTTGTACTTTCATAAATACATCGCGGCGCGGTCATTCGCAATCTCGTATTTTAGTTTCATTTTCAACACGTGGCTAATCCATATTAAGATATACCCTTAGACCCTTCTCTTAAAGCGGGGGTTCACCCCAAAAAAAAATTTAACATTAGATTCAGCTGAGTTGTCCTAATGACAATCGGCTGTTTTTTTTTTATTTTATCCCCGTACATACCGTATTTTCACCGCCGCTTCCGGGTATGTCTTCTGTGGGACTGGGCGTTCCTAATTGATTGACAGGCTTCCGACCGTCGCATACAGCGCGTCACGAGTGGATTGCTGTAGAATCCGAGGTTGATAGAGGGAAGTGTAACAGCCCTTGTGTGGGGCAGATAGTAAGGTCCCGCCGGCATGCAGATATGAAAGCCCATGCAAAGGAGCCCTTCAGATGGACACGGCAAGCCCCGCCGGTGTCCGTGACGTCACCTGATCTCCGACGGAACTCCCTGAACGGCCGGAAGCCGGCGGAGAGGTGAGTACCAATCAAAATTTTTTCAATCGATCAAAAAAATTAAAGCTTAATCGATGAATAGTTAATTTCCACAGCCCTAATATTTTTGGTAATAAAAATATTCGCAATAAGCGTACATTGATTGGTTTGCGCAAAAGTTATAGAGTCTACAAAATAGGGGATATATTTATGGCATTTTTTTTTTTTTTCAAATAACAATTTTTTATTTTTCAAAAAAAAATTTCAGTACAGAGTATAGCAGCAGTTCAAGTACAGAAGAGGAGCGGAGATACAAAATTCCAGCTAGGTGGGCTTACACAGTGGCTCCGTATCTATGTCTGCTATCAGTGACATGTAGCCCAATTGGAGATCTAAAAGAAAGAATAAAGAAAAGAAGAAATAGGGAAAGAGAGGGGGTGGATGTAAGGAGGGAGTGGGGTGAGGAGGGGGGGACAGGGCGGAGAGGGAAGCGAGAAGGAAAAAGGTAAAGAGGAGAAGGGACAGGAGAGACGGGGGGGGGGGGGGAGGCAGGCAAGATTGTCAGGGTGAGCAGTGTACCTTGGCGGCCCATTGTCGACTCACGGCGGGTCCTCCACCACATGCCACCTCTCCCAGACCAGATCGTGGGCATCCAACCTATCCTGGATCCTAGCCGTCATTTTTTCCATGAGTTCTACATCTTTGACCCTAGCGTAGAGGGCTTCTTGTGATGGGGGGGTTGGTTTCTTCCAATGAAGCGCTATCAAGCACCTCGCAGCTGTGGTTATGTGTCTCAGCAGTTTCTTGTAGGGTTTAGCTATGCGAGGGAGGGATAGGCCTAGCAAGAACAGCTTCGGGGAGAAGGGTATGGGCGCCTCCAGGAGGCGAGATAGGAGCTCTTGCGTTTGAGTCCAGAATGGGACAATCAGGGGACACGTCCAGTAGATATGGAACAGTGTGCCCTTGGCTTGGCCACAGCGCCAGCATCGGTCAGAGGTGGAGGGGTAGATCCTATGGAGGACGTCCGGTGTCAGGTACCAAAAGAACAGCACTTTATACATGTTTTCCTTATAAAGGGTGCAGATTGAACTCTTGGCCGCCTGCCTCCAAACTGCCCCCCACTCGTCCTCCGAGAGTACCTCCCCCAGCTCCTTCTCCCATCGGAGCATATATGTATGTTTACCTTTGGTTTGTATGGGGTATTCATTAAGGATTTGGTAAATGTCTGATATGAGACCCCTTCGGGCAGTGCCCTCGAGAATGATTCGCTCAAATGGGGTCGGTTTTGAGAATAGGAGCCGGGGAGCGATTGTTTGGGCGTAGTGCCTGATCTGTAGGTAGCTGAAAAAAGCTTGCCGTGGAATGTCATGTTTGGCTTGGAGATCAGTGAAGGAGTGTAAGGTGCGGGATCTGGGGTCTACTAAATGACCAAAGTGGAATAGGCCTCGTGAAGCCCAGGGCCAGGACATCTGGTGGGTGAGACTGGTCGGTACTTTAGGGTTGTAGAGGAAAGAGGTCAGCAGGGAGCTATCGGACCTAAGTCGACCGTCTCGGGCTAGCCTCCTCCATGTACTTTGAAGCTGCCGCATGGAGCCCAGTAAGCGTCCGGGCTCCACTGCCGCATCTGCGTTCCACAGGAGGTTGTTGGGGTGTATCGGCGCCAGCCAGATCTTTTCCACCTCCGTCCATCTATTGTAAGACTTTTGGGGGAACCATGATGCCACCGCCCGGAGCTGCGAGGCCTGGTAGTATTTGACCAGGTCTGGGAAGGCCAGACCTCCCTCGGCTCGTGATGCCGTCATAACCGAACGTGGGATCCTGTGGCGTTTGTAGTTCCACACGTACCGGAGGAGGTCAGCTTGTAGGGTTCGCAGATGTGCGCAGGGGACCGGGACAGGGAGGGTCTGGAAGAGGTATAGTAGTTTTGGGAGGACAACCATCTTTATTGCCGCTATCCGGCCCAATAGGGATATCTGGTGGGGCTTCCATTTGTGGATCAGCGCCCTTATTGAGCTGTATAGGGGGGGGGAAATTGGCCTGGTACAGGGATGCAAAGCTTGGGGTCAATTGGACCCCCAGGTATTTCAGGGAGGTGCTCTCCCAGTGGTACGGGAAGACAGACTGCAGGTGTAGGGCCTCTGGTTCGGGCATATTGATCGGCATGGCCATAGACTTAGACGTATTAGTCTTATATCCCGAGAGGGCCCCGTAGCACTCTAGTTCCCTGTGTAAGTTAGGCAGGGAGATGCGGGGGCGCGTTAGTGTCAGGATGATGTCATCGGCAAAGAGGGAGATCTTAAATTCCCTCCCCCTTACTGGGATTCCTCGGATGTCCGGGTTGCCTCGGATCGTCGCTGCTAAGGGCTCGACGCAGAGAGCAAAGAGGAGGGGGGATAGGGGGCACCCCTGGCGTGTTCCATTAGTAACGGGGAAGGTGGATGAAGTGGCAAAGGGCGTTTTCACCTGCGATATCGGGTTGGTATAGAGGTGTCGGACCGCCCGGAGGAAAGGTCCCCTAAATCCCATATGCCTTAACGTGGCGAGCATGAAGGGCCAGCCAAGGCGGTCAAACGCCTTTTCTGCGTCCAGACTCAGGAGCAAAGACTCCGGTCCCTCCCTGCTCGCCACGTCAATTAGGTCAATCACCTTCCTCGTGTTGTCCCCCGCTTGGCGGAGGGGGACAAAGCCCACTTGGTCTTTATGGACCAGAGAGGGTAAAACTACATTTAGGCGGAGGGAGAGGACCTTTGTGAAGATCTTGAGATCAGAGTTCAGCAGGGCTATCGGCCTGTAGCTAGCGCATAGTGAGGGGTCCTTGTCTGGTTTGGGGATGAGGGTGATGAATGAGCGCTGCATGTCTTGCGGGATGGGGGTCTGCTGTAGGAAGGCATTGAAGAGCTTCGTCATGTGAGGGAGGAGTGTGGGGAGGAAGGTCTTATAGTATTCGTATGGAAACCCGTCAGGGCCTGGGGATTTGTGGGCGGGTAGGGACTTAATGGCCGCGGTCAGTTCCTCTCCTGTAATGGGAGCGTTAAGGGAGGTTAGGTCGTCCGGTTGTAGCCGGGAAATGCCCGCCCGAGTTAGGTATTGTGTCATCCTGTCTAGCAGGTCGGGGGGGGGTGGGTCATGTGGGATTTCTGGCTTGTTATACAGGTCGGCGTAAAATGCTGCGAAAGTATCCGCAATACTCTGTGGGTGTGATATAATATTGCCCGAGCCGTCCTGGACCTGGTGTGGGGTGGACGCGAGTGAGCGGTCCGCTAGTTTCCTCGCCAGTAGCGCCTGTGCCTTGTTACCCTTGTCATAGTATACCTGGCGGAGGCGTACTAGAGCTTTCTCGACTCGACCCAACGCAAGGTCCCGGAGTGTTGAGCGTACCAGGGCGATACGTTTAAGTAGCGTCAGGGAGGGGGAAGACTGTAAGCGAATCTCTAGGGCCCGGAGCTGCGCTTCCGCCTGTTTTCTAGCCGACTCGGCATTCCTCTTAAGGGCCGAGGATATGGCCATGCACCGTCCCCTAATTACCGCCTTGTGGGCGGCCCACAGTGTGGTAGTGGAGACGTCCTGTGTGTCATTTTCACTGAAGTAAAGTTGCAGGGTGGAGTCTATTTCCATTTTGGAGGGGGTGTGTTTCAGGAGAAAGTCATTCAGGCGCCAGTTATAGGGCCTGCGGGTGGGGGTGTTGAGGTCAATGGTCAAGGTTATGGGGGCATGGTCGGACCAGGAGATGGGCAGGATCTGTGCGGAGTCAGTAACACGCAATGTAGTATTGTTGACTAAGAAGTAATCTATACGTGAGTGCGTATGGTGGGGGGATGAATAGAAGGTGAACTGGCGATCCCCTGGGTGAAGCGCCCTCCATGCATCGAATAGAGCATGTTTCCTCGTCAGCTGACGGAATAGTTTAGAGTCCCGTAGGGCTTTTGTTTGAGAGGCTCGGGGGTTCACCACCAGGCGGTCCCAGGTCGCCGAATGGGGCAAGTTAAAGTCCCCCCCCACTACCAGTAGGTCATGGGGGGATTTAGCCAGGCGGGTAAGAACCCGGCTTAGAAATCTATGCTGATGTGCGTTGGGGGCATACAAGGTGCATAAAGTTATGTCTCGAGAGTGCCATGTCCCCCTCAGAATGATGAAGTGGCCCAGGGGGTCGATGTAGGAGTCTGTGCAAGTGAAGGGAGTGCCCCGTTTGATCAGGATTGCAACCCCTGCCCGTTTGCGTGGACTGAAGGCCTGGTATATTAAGGGGAAATACCTGGATGCAAAGGTAAAGGAATCGCCCTTGGAAAAGTGCGACTCCTGTACCATTATAATCTCTGCCCCTGTTTGCCTGAATTCCCTAAGTGCTAGGTGACGTTTTCTGTTAGAGTTAAGCCCGTGTACGTTTAGAGATAGCAACTTAGCCATACTGTGGGTGGAGAGATCGTGGTTTGTACTTAGCTGGAGTTGGTCGAGCTGCATCTGGTTCTGGGAGGGCGAGTGGGGAGACCGCCGGGACGACAGCAACCAAGGCGTGCTGCCGGGTGCTGCCTGCACGGGAGAGGAGAGATAGGTGTCTGAAAAGAGAGAAAAGAGTGAGAACAAAGACAAAACATAACACTTCAACAATCAACAATGGGGGCCCGAATGGCCCGAGGGCCCTCAGGTCCCAACAGTTCCTTAAGGACCTCCCGACCAAAAAGTCCGAAGGCATAGGTCGGGGGGGCAGGGGGGTGGCGTGGAGGAACTCCACTGTGGGGGTTAGGGGGATAGGAACTCTTAGGCTATCAGCCATGGGGGGGTCCGTGATCAAAAGGACAGCCTCTTCGACTTCTCATCCGAGATAGGCCCGATGTGTGGCGTAGGGGTAAGGCTAGGGCAACCGGGGGTGAATGGTGGGGTAAGAGCACAGAAAAAAGCAAAAGTCCAAAAACAGCAACAGGACCGGAGAGTCTCCAGCAGTGTTCGAGGCGAATTTCGTGGCCGGGGCGACCAACTTAGGAGTGCTTGTGCCTGGGGGAGTTGCGGGCAGGGTCCCGGCCCCTGGGACGTTTAGGCGGTGGGACTCTCTGCCAGACTACTGGTGGGGGGGGCGGTGTGGCCACGAGGTCCCAATCCGGTAGCCGGGGGACGGGAATGTCCAGAGTTTTGCAGAAGTCATCCAGGTCTTCTGGGTAGCGTAGGGTGGCTGAGGTCCCCTGGTGGTTGGCGGACAGGCTAAAGGGGAAGCCCCATCGGTACACAATGTCCTTGTCTTGCAAGGTGCGGAGCAGGGGTTGTAGTAGGCGTCGTTTCTGCAATGTGATCCAAGATAGATCCGGGTAGAGCTGTAGAGGGTTGTTGTCAAAGCGGAGGTTGCGCATGGGACGGGCTTTGCGCATTATGTTTTCCTTCAGCGGGTAGGAGTTTATGCGGCATATGACGTCCCGTGGTTTGGAGGCTGGGCCCTTTGGTTTAAGGGCTCGGTGGGCTCTGTCCATCTCAATGGTCTTGTCTGTTGGTTCCCCCAATATTTCGTTAAATAAATTCTGAAGGGTGAGCTGCAGATCTTCTGCCCCGTCTGCCTCAGGGAGGCCGCGTATGCGGATGTTGTTGCGGCGCCCCCTGTTGTCCAGGTCTTCAACATGCCGCTGCATGTCCCTTAACATGAGACGGTGGTCTGACGCCTGAGTCTGGGTGCGATGTACTGCTAGTTTAGTCTCTTGGATCTCCTCCTCTGCCATTTCCATTCTGTCGTTCAAATGTTTGAGGCCCGTTTGGAGGACTTGAATTTCAGCGCGGCATGTCGCCTTAACGTCCTCCACAAGCTGTTTGAAATCATCTTTAGTGGGGATGGCTTGCAAGTAGGACTGCCATGGTGGGGGGGGGGTGGTAGGGGGGTCCCCTGGCATCATAGGTGGGCTGTAGTGGGTCAGTGGGGGATAGGTGGCGAGCGGAAGCTGGTTCCCTGTGCTGTCTAGCCTCTCGGGGGGGTTGCTGGGGTAATTCCCATGGGTTGGACCAGGCCTCAGCCTGATCCCCGGGTGGGGTGTGGGCCCTCCCGTGCCAGGGAGCGCTGGTGCTGGTCATGGAGGCATATGAGGGGGGAGAGATCCCCAGCTGAACCCCAGGCTCCAGGTGAGTAGGTGTTTGGGTCTGTCTCTGAGCTGCTGGGGAGGTGGAACCCGGCCTAGTAGTAGCAGAGGAGCTGCTGCGTTCTGGAAGGCCCATGGAGGCCTGGGAGCATGCGGAGGCCTGCAGGGCCGGAAAATCCTCCTCAAGCGTGAAGGAGGGGGAGAGCTGTGATCCGCCGTGCTGTTCGGGGTCCGGGGCCGTTCGTAGCAGGCGGGGGAAGGCCCCTGTGCATTGCGTGTCCCGCTCCAGAGAGGCAGTGAGGGCTGGGGCCTGTGACTCGTGGTCCGCTGCGGGGGGGGTGGGGGTGCACAGATTCACTCACCCACGGCTGCGAGCCATCCTGGCTCAGGGATGGAGCGGTGGACTGCCCTCGCGTCGGGGATGGCTCCGGATGGTGAGGCAGGAGGGAGCGAGGCGGAGAGACCTCCGTTCTGTTGGTGGCCGCGTCCGGCGCCATCTTGTCTCCTCCGCCCGGCGGCATGTCGGGCGGTTTAAAGTAGTCCTTGAGGGTCGCAGCGGAGCCTGGCGGGGGTTGGGATGATCCCCTTGTCTTGCTGGATCTGGTGGTCCGCGATCCGCCCATGGATGGCGGCGATTACCCCCGGTTTTTTGCCTGTAAGCTGCGGGCTGGAGAGGAGCTCTCAGGGGATGCTTCCTTCCAGGCTGGCTTCCGGTCACGCCCCCTTTATGGCATTTTTATTATCTTTTTTACTAGCAATGGCAGTGATCTGCGATTTTTATCAGGACTGCGACATTATGGCGGAGACTTGACACATTTTTGGGACCATTGACAATTTAAAGCGGGGGTTCACCCTTAGAGGGCACTTTTTCCCCTTAGATGGATGCTCGTTTTGTCTAGGGGAATCGGCTATTTGTTTTAAAATATGATCCGTACTTACCCGTTTACGAGATGCATCTTCTCCGCCGCTTCCGGGTATGGGCTGCGGGAATGGGCGTTCCTTCTTGATTGACAGTCTTCCAAGAGGCTTCCGACGGTCGCATCCATCGCGTCACGATTTTCCGAAAGAAGCCGAACGTCGGTGCGCAGGCGCAGTATAGCGCCGCACCGACGTTTTCTTTCTTTCGACTACGAGTGACGCGATGGATGAGACCGTCGGAAGCCTCTCGGAAGACTGTCAATCAAGAAGGAACGCCCGCTCCCGAAGACCCATACCCGGAAGCGACGGAGAAGATGCATCTCGAAAACGGGTAAGTACTGCTCATATTTTAATACAAATAGCCGATTCCCCTAGACCGAACGAGCAGGAATCTAGGGGAAGAAAAAAAAAAAAAAGGAATTGGTTTAACTCCCGCTTTAAAGCGATCAGTGCTACAAAAATGCACCGACAACTGTGTAAATGCCACTGGGCAGGGAAGGGGTTAAACACTAGGGAACAATCAAGGGATGAACTGTGTTCCCTCACTGTGTTCTAACTGTAGGGGGAGGGGACCGACTATAGGAGATGACAGATCGTTGTTCCTAGCCAGTAGGAACGCACGATCTGCCTCTCCTCACAGAACTGGGATGTGTACACACACACACACGTTCTGGCTCTCGTGCCAGCAATCACACGTGGCCGTCGGCCAGGTGCATCGGCAACCCCCGTAGTGCAGCGGGCACGCACCTGCCATCCTGCTTAAAGGAGCCGACGTACAGCTACGACGGCGTGTGTCAACCTATGACGACGCCAGCTGGTCGGCAAGCAGTTAAACAAGCTCCCAGCTTTCTTCCAGAGGGAAAAGGGGCCTTGAAAGGGGACCCACCTTGCCCTCCCTGCTTACAGATGAAATGCATATGAGGGATGATATTGCTCTCCTGCAGTTCACCAACATTTACAGGTATGGTCTCTCCCCCAGTCAGCGAAAGGAGAAGCAGCGCAGTGATAAGCTCATCTCTTCATCACTCTGCTCTCTCCTATCTGTCTGGTCCTTGCACTGCAGCCCAACTGACCGATTGGCCTCCCTGTGTTTTGCTGTAGAGATATCAATGTGAGGAACTTGGACTGCTTGCATAAAAAAAAAAATAAAGTATTTGTAATGACTCTCAGAATTGCAATGCCTCAAGGGACTTGTAGTTCCACAACAGCTGGAGTGCCGAGGTTGTCTACCCCTGGTTCAACCCATGCACAAGACACCCACCCATACAATACTCACCGTTTGGTTGTTATTCTTTTGCCATTAACAAATTTAGTCGAGGTGGAAACAGAGCGAACGTTCCCGGCCATCCCAAACCCATCACTTCTAAAAGACGAGAAAGATGAGAACACTGCAGAGAGGAAACAAAAGTCATTAACGCAAGAGGAGATAGAACGCAGTTTACCCCCCCCTCCCCCACACACACACACACACAAAAACATTATGGCCCGGATCCACAAAGAACTTACGGCGGTGTATCTATTGATACGTCGCGTAAGTTCTAAGATGCCCCGCCGTATCTTTGTTTTGTATCCACAAAACAAGATACGCCGGAATGTGGACTAGATCCGACTGACGTACGTGTTAGTACGCCGTCGGATCTTAGGTGCATATTTACGCTGGCCGCTAGGTGGCGCTTCTGTTGATTTCCGCGTAGAGTATGCAAATTAGCTAGATATGCCGATCCTCAAACGTATGTCCGCCCGGCGCATTTTTTTACGCCGTTTACGTAAGGCTTTTTTCAGTGTAACGTTACCCCTGCCTCTATGAGGCGTACGCAATGTTAAGTATGGATGTCGGGACAGTGTCGAATTTTCCGTCGTTTACTTTGTTTGCGTAAAACGTTCACGAATAGGGCTTTGCGTAAATTACGTTCACGTCGAAAGTATTGACTATTTGCGACGTGATTTCGAGCATGCGCAATGGGATACCCCCAAAGACGGCGCATGCGCCGTTAAAAAAAAAAACGTAATTTTCGTGGGGTCAAGATGCATCAACATAAAACACGCCCACATCTTAGTCATTTGAATTCCGCGCCCTTACACCGACACATTTACACTACGCCGCAACTTACGGCGCAAATTCTTTCTGGATACGGAAAATACGATGTAAGTTACGGCGGCGTAGTGTATCCGAGATACGCTACGCCTGCCTAAAGATAGGCAGATCTTTGTGGATCTGGCCCTATGTGTCCGCAAATCCCCCAAATAGAAAACATAAAAAATTAAAGCACCAATCTAGCACTAAATTCCCCCTCCTCCCAGTACAAATCTGCTTCCCCTGCTAAATTCCCCCAGCACAAATGCACCCCCCCCCCCAAATAAAATCGCCCTCCTAGTACAAATCCTCAAAATCAACCACCCCCCCCCCCCCAAACACAAATCCCCCCACATTTCCTTTAATATATTGCAGCTAACCAATTCTTAGATGTGCTGGCTGCATTAGGCCCTCATCCGCTGTGTTTATAGCACAAAAAGCAAAAAAAAAAAAAAAACTTGCAGGAGGTGATCAAATACCACCAAAAGAAAGTTCTATTTGTGGGGGAGTTACATTAATTACAGCCTTAGCTATTGAGCTCTATAAAAAAAAAGGATTTTTACAGCATTGGGAAACTACAAACTATAAAAACATGTGAAAAGGAAACCATCGCGCCACCTGCTGGCCTTAATGGAATCACAAATTATACATATGCAATATTTCATTTTTATCCAACTTTAAAAAAAAAATGTTTGTTTTTAACCCCTTGGCACCGGCCACCTGCAAATATGTCGCCTCTCGGCGCCTGCTCCTTGGTGCTGAGGGGCCGCATATCTGTGTGAATTGCTGTCCATACAGCCGTTTTTTTTTTCCCCCTTTGTCTGAATTTCTCACTTGCTGTTCCTCCTCAGTAAGCTTGCCCCCATCATCTGAGTCGCTCTAGATGGGGGTTAGTCAGCGTACTCGTCCCCTCCCTTGGGACAACATCCTCTCGGCACAGTCACCAGTGCCTAACCGAAAGCTCCCGATTGCGGCTTGAGATCAGGAGTTTTCGGATCATGCGACCGCCGTGACAGCCAATCACGGTGTTCACATGCGCTTAAGCCTCGCGCTGCCTCAAAACTCTTAAAGGGCCGGGAGGTGCCTTTTATTATTTAAGCCTCTCCTGCCATTACTCTGTTGCTTTAAGCTCCACCCCATAAAATGCAGACCGTGGTGTGCGGAAATGCTACGGTATTTACCAGGAAGCAAATAGCGTGATCTGCTTTCTGTTAAAAATCGGATTCTTAATCCTTCTAAAAAAATAAATACCTTCTTCAGCCCCCGCCCTCTAGATGCATTTTCTTTTTTTAATCCATTCAGTTTTGCTGGTTCCCCTGAATGTCTGAAGGTGCAGAGGTCTCCTTTCAGAAGGAAACCCCATAGTATTCATAGGACAGGGCAGCGGATCTTACCTCTAGCAGTGGGAAAAGAGTCAGAAAAAAATTGTGAGGAGTGAGTGTGACGCATTTCAGGAAACAGAAAGTCATCCCCTTCAAAAGAAAGAAACACATGGTGAAAAGAAATAAAAACACACATCAATCATTCATTTCTTTTGATAGTCGTCATTTCACATCTGCACTGTTACAGTGCACGTCTGGGGAAAATTTTAAAAATACAATTATATTTTTGTACATTTTTGCAATACATGCGCATCTCCCATGTTTAGTCTTTCCATTTACAGAGTACTGGTGGACATAAGTGTTACTAAACCCAGGACCCTGCATTCACTATATCGGGTCCCCCCAGGACTCTGCATTCACTATATATCTGGTCTCCCCAGGACCCTGCATTCACTATATATCTGGTCTCCCCAGCACCCTGCACTCACTATATCTGGTCTCCCCAGGACTCTGCATTCACTATATCGGGTCCCCCCAGGACTCTGCATTCACTATATATCTGGTCTCCCCAGGACCCTGCATTCACTATATATCTGGTCTCCCCAGCACCCTGCACTCACTATATCTGGTCTCCCCAGGACCCTGCATTCACTATATCTGGTCTCCCCAGGACCCTGCATTCACTATATCTGGTCTCCCCAGGACCCTGCATTCACTATATCTGGTCTCCCCAGGACCCTGCATTCACTATATCTGGTCTCCCCAGGACCCTGCATTCACTATATCTGGTCTCCCCAGGACCCTGCATTCACTATATCTGGTCTCCCCAGGACTCTGCATTCACTATATCGGGTCTCCCAAGCACCCTGCATTCACTATATATCTGGTCTCCCAAGCACCCTGCATTCACTATATATCTGGTCTCCCCAGCACCCTGCATTCACTATATCGGGTCCCCCCCAGGACCCTGCATTCACTATATCTGGTCTCCCCAGGACTCTGCATTCACTATATCGGGTCTCCCCAGGACCCTACATTCACTATATATCTGGTCTCCCAAGCACCCTGCATTCACTATATATCTGGTCTCCCAAGCACCCTGCATTCACTATATATCTGGTCTCCCCAGCACCCTGCATTCACTATATCGGGTCCCCCCCAGGACCCTGCATTCACTATATCTGGTCTCCCCAGGACCCTGCATTCACTATATCTGGTCTCCCCAGGACCCTGCATTCACTATATCTGGTCTCCCCAGGACCCTGCATTCACTATATCTGTTCTCCCCAGGACCCTGCATTCACTATATCTGTTCTCCCCAGCACCCTGCATTCACTATATCTGGTCTCCCCAGCATCCTGCATTCACTATATCTGGTCTCCCACAGTACACTGGAAATGCAATTATTTTAGTAACTTTAAACTGCCAAATACCTTTTCTCATCAGCAGTATATAGCAGTCTTGTGACTTCTATCAGTGTATTGTTAAAGCTTGTAGGTGGAGTTTTCATTCTCCTCTGACTGTCCTATGAGGCTGCAGGACCCCTGACCCTCTGGACAGAGCCGATTGGCCCTGTGCCAATTACATGCACCCTCCCCCCAAAAAAATAGCAATTCACACCAAACTGAGCATGTGCAGAGTGCCTCCAATGCTCTGTTCTATCAGGAGATGGTTTGGGGACAGTGGAAGGATCAGAAGACAGGCTAAAAAAAAGGATTTTTGTACTCACCGTAAAATCCATTTCTCTGAGTTCATAGACGGACACAGCCTTCATTGACCTTAGGGTTATGCTTCTTCCTACCAGGAGATTTAGGCAGAATTCTACAGCACTTAAGGCGTTAAAAACTTTCCTTCATGCTGCTCCTCCCAGGGGGCGTGGCTCCCCCAGGCATAACCCACACCCTGCTTTAGCAGCTTCAGTTCGTAACAAGCAGTACAAACAAAGGAGGGGTGGGTGCTGTGTCCGTCTATGAACTCAGAGAAATGGATTTTACGGTGAGTACAAAAATCCTTTTTTCTCTTTCGTTCATAGACGGACACAGCCTTCATTGACCTTAGGGACGTCCCCAAGCAGTGTCAAAAAAATTCGAGGGGTGGGAAAAATAACACAGCAAAAACAGGTTACACCCCAAACAAAAACCGGAGTTACTCAACGGAGGAACTCCAACCTTAAACTGCCGCCTGTAACACCCTGCGGCCAATGGAGGCATCCGAAGATGCACTCACATCCACCATATAAAACTTTGAAAAAGCGTGGACCGACGACCAGGTCGCAGCCTTACACACCAGTAACACAGAGGCTTGGTGTCGGAAAGCCCAAGAGGCCCCGATCGCCCTGGTCGAATGCGCCATGACCCGAAAGGGGGGCGCCCGCCCTTCAGGGCATAGGCCTGAAGCACAATCCGTCGGATCCACCTGGAAATGGTGGCCGACGAAACTGCCAGGCCCTTACTGGGACCGGACACAGACACGAACAGCGAGTCCGACATCCGGAACGGAGCTGTCGCCGACAAGTAAACTCGAAGGGCCCGAACCACATCCAAAGAATGTAAAGTGGCCTCCTTCGGGTTCTTCGGCTGAGGACACAAGGATGGAAGAACAATGTCCACATCCAAGTGAAAAGCCGAAACGACCTTAGGGAGAAAAACGGCTGCGGCCGCAGCACCACCTCATCCTTACGGATGACCAAGCAGGGAGCCTTGCAAGACAAGGCCGCCAGAACAGACAGACACCCGTCTGATCGAGGTAATTGCTACCAGAAATAAAATCACCTTTTGTGACAATAAAACAAAAAACCTCCCGAATGTCCTCAAAGGGAGCATCCCGAAGCACTGAAAGGACTAAATTCAAGTCCCATGGGGGTAATGGAGGGCGCACCGGAGGGGCCACCTGCCAGACCCCCTGACCCAACGCACGCACCCAGGAGTGCTATGCCAAGGGTCGCTGCAAGTAAAAAACAGCCAGAGCAGAAATCTGGCTCCTAACCGTACGTAAGGCGAGAGCCTGAACCACTCCCTGCTGCAAAGACAGCAGAATCCTGTACACAACGCATGTACGAGAGTGCCAGTTCATCTCCCCACACACAGAGAAGTAGGCCTTCCATGTATGAGGAAAAAACCTACGTGAGGTAGACCTCCGTGCAGGCAGCACGGTAGAGACCACCGAGCCCAATAGGCCTCGGTCCTTAAGCCCCTGGCTCTCAACAGCCACGCCGCTAAGGCCGGTGGCTGTGAAACAGGGTGGAAGATTGGACCCTGTAACAGAAAATCAATTCCCAGGGGAAGACGCTAGGGGGCGTCTGCCAGCAGACGCACCTGGTCCGCGTACCAGAAGCGACGCGGCCAATCTGGGGCAATCAGGACCGATAGAATCCCTACAGCTTCTACTCTGCGCAGCAGGCGAGGAAGAAGCTTCCGAGGAGGGAAGGTGTAAAGTAGGCGACAGCGACCCCAAGGAGCCACCAACGCGCCTGACGCGTCCGCCCACGGGTCCTTAAACCTGGCCACGAACCGTGGCACCTACCGATAGAGACGGGACGCTAGAAGGTCCACGTCCGGAGTGCCCCACTTTCGGCACAGACCCCGAAACACCTGCGGGTGGAGAGACCACTCTCCTTGGCCCGGTGCAGTGCGACTTAGGTAGTCGGCTAGCCAATTCCGTATTCCCGGAATGTACCCGGCCGATAGAGCCGGAACGGACCCTTCGGCCCACCGAAAGGATGCGCGCGACCCCCGTCGCTGCAACAGAACTCCGTGTGCCTCCCTGATGATCAACCTACGCCACGGACGTGGTGTTATCGGACAGGATCCTGACCGGTCGGCCCTGTAGATCCAGGGACCACCTGGTAAGGCAAAGCTTGATTGCTCGGAGCTCCAGAACGTTGATCAGTAGGCAGGACTCCACCTGAGTCCAGTGCCCCTGGGCTGACTGGGTGCCCCAAGCGCCCCTCCCCAACCGGAGAGGCTGGCATCCGTCGTGACCACTGTCCAGTGGCCTGCAGAAAAATGACTTTCCGGCCCGAAGCACCGGAAAACGCCAGCCACCATACCAGGGGAGACATGATCAGATGACTCAACTGAATCTGGTAATCCAGAGATGACGGAAGCTAGTCCCATCGTGACAGCAGTTCCCTCCGTAGTACCCTGGCGTGGAATTGGGCATACGGAACCGCCTCGAAAGAGGCTACCAACTGACCCAGAACCTTCCTGCAGAATCGCAGAGATGACCGCTTCTGGGTCGGCAACTGCTGCACAGCAGATAGCAGAGTCTGAAGTTTTTCCGCTAGGAGAAAAACACTCCCCCCCCGGAGGAATCCAGGACCAGTCTCAGGTATCCCTGAGACGGAATCAACCCTGATTTCAGGACAATCCAGAAACCAGCCGAACACTCGGAGAGCCTGACACGTGATAGACACGGCTCCACCAATGCAGAGCTCGAAGAAGCTCGTAGGAGAATGTCGTCCAGACATCCCATGATAAACCCCCGCTGTCACAGCCGGGCCAGTATCGGTACGAGCACCTTGGCGAAAACCCGCCGAATAGGAAGGACACCATTGAAAATGGTCCCCCCCGACCGCAAAGCACAGAATCTCTGGTGGTTTGAGGATATGCAGGTACACGTTCATGACATCCAAGGATGCCAGAAAAACCTGACAAAACAAAACGAGGGACTTGAGGCCCAGGGTCGACCGGGCCCCATCCTCCATGGGGACACAAACAGAATGGAGTAAAACCCCGAGACCGTTCCAACGAGGGAACTGGCACAATCACTCCCCTGACCAGAAGATCCTGGACAGCCCCTGACGGAGTCAACCGGCGAACCGGAGGAGGCCAGAAGCCGGAGGGAAAAAACCTGTTTGGCAGACAAGAGAGAAACTCAATCTTGTACCCCAAGGAAAACACTTCGCAATGCGAAGCCAGTCTCCCACCCGAGACACGGGCGGGAGCAGACCTTCAGGCGGAAGCAGGTATGTCCGCAGACTTGTTAGGCATGCGGTATCCGGTGCGCTGCTACCCCGCAGCGGGGATTCAAGCACCATGTAGACCTACCCCCACCGCACAGGGCGAGCGAAAAAACGCTCGGAGGTAGGCAAGGAGGGTCCTTGCACAGGGCGAGGTCCCTAGCCCTTCCCAAACCGTGGGAACAGCATGCGCTTACCACCTGTGGCATCCTCAATGATGCCAGTCAGGGAAGACCCAAAAGGACCGTTCACCCTTAACGGTGATCACCAAGGCCACCTTAGAGGTCCTTCTTCCAGCTCCTGCAGCAGGAGCTTCGCCCTTTTAGTCGGGGCCTGCCAGGGCCCCGGCCAGAGCCGGCCTCACCGCCGAACCCACCACTGTGAATAGGGAGCGGGCCACGGCCTCCACTCTCCTATCAGCGGGATCCTGAAATGCAGGAGCCCCTTCCACAGGCAATGTGGTGGCCTTGCGCAGTCTGGACACAGGGGGGTCCACTGGCGGAGGAGAGACCTACTTTTTTTTTTTTTTTTTTTTTTAAAGCCCCCCTCAAGGGGGTAACGGGTTGCAAAGTTTTTTGACAAACTTTTTGCGGTGCATCCCATTCCTTGTATAACATATAGTCCAAATAAGGAACACAAGGAAACACTTCAGCGATGCGTGGTAGTCTGCTGGTACTGACACGGAGGTGTCTCCGCCACATCCTCAATTTTTAGAGCCTCACGCACCGCAGAAACAAGAGCTCCAACAAATTCTTGCCAGCAACTGACTGCAGCAGAGTCATCCTCACTATCCATAAGGGTTAAAACCCGCAGCCTCTGACATAACAGAACCAGAAAAAAACAGCGATTCTGTGTCATCCCCAGAAGCAGGCTTCAGGGAGGGGGCGCTTTTTTACCCCCCATCCGGGCACTAGCAGCTTCAAACCTGGCAAGAAACCCAGGACAGCCAACATAACAGATGTGGCAGGGGGAGGGGCTTTAAGGGTTAACTCAGGCATAGCTTGAGTTCCATAGTGTCAGCGCTGAGTCACCCACCCTGCAAGGCAGGACAAAAAAAACCCACTGGTCACCTCCTTGCTGCTATTGCAGAGCATGGGGGCCCCCGGTATTCACCACCCCACCCAGCTGCAGAGGGAGCTGAAAAACCTCAGGTGTGCTCTGATGTGCCGACTGTGATGTGTATTCACCTCATGGAAGATTCACAGCACTAAAACTGTAACAGCACTAAAACTGACCAGAGGCTGTGGCGAGTCATCTCAGGGAAGAATCACATCGTTACCAAGGAGATTTCCAAGACGGCCGCTGTCTGAGGTAAAAATTACCTCATAGAACACAGCAGCACTGACTGCTTTGTTACCTCAGAAAAGAATCACAGCGTTACCAAGGAGATTTCCAAGACGGCCGCTGTCTGAGGTAAAAATTACCTCATAGAACACAGCAGCCCTGACTGCTTTGTCTGTTACCTCAGAAAAGAATCACAGCGTTACCAAGGAGATTTCCAAGACGGCCGCTGTCTGAGGTAAAAATTACCTCATAGAACACAGCAGCACACAGCAGCACCCCCCAGAGTAACAACACAGTCCCCCTAACAACACACGGGCCCCGGTGGTAACAAAGAAAACCCAGGAGGCCCCCCTTCACAGCCACTACCCAGTCAGGGGAAGGAGGGAGAGGAAGGGGGGAGAGGAAAGCAGGGCGGACCCTCAGTCGACCTCCCCAGGGAAACCACCAGCCAGACCACTTACCTGAGTAAGGGGCCACTACTTACCTGTCCTGCGACTACCCGGCTGGAGGTATCCCAGACAGAACCAACGTCCGTAAACGGCATGGCTGTCGGCCAGACACACTGTGACAAAGCCATAGAGACCGGTCATATGTGTGCCCTAGAACCGAAAGTTCCCCGGCCGCCCCTGGAGCAATGGGGCCTGTCGTGGACGTCCCAAAGCTGAGCTGAGGGCCGGCACACGCTCGAAGGCCGAACATGGGGGGACTACAAGAGTCGAGGACCCAGCCTGTCACCCAGTCGGCTGTTGATAGAAGAATCGCAGGATTCAAAAATGCAGGAACAAAATAATAAAAAAAGCGAGAAAAATCGCCAGAAAAAAACTCCAGAGTCCAGGAACTCCAGAGATAGCCTTGACCTCCTGTCGTTAGGCAGAAAACAAACTGAGGCTGCTAAAGCAGGGTGTGGGTTATGCCTGGGGGAGCCACGCCCCCTGGGAGGAGCAGCATGAAGGAAAGTTTTTAACACCTTAAGTGCTGTAGAATTCTGCCTAAATCTCCTGGTAGGAAGAAGCATAACCCTAAGGTCAATGAAGGCTGTGTCCGTCTATGAACGAAAGAGAAACAGCCTTTTTACACAATGCAGAGGATTAACCCCTTAGGTTCCACAGTGAATTCAACAAGCATGCTTTACTGCATATACAGACTGATTTTACTGTTGTGGCTTCGCACTGAAACTAGTGCTTAGTCATAGCTATGACTAAGCACTAGTTTCAGTGCGAAACGCGTCAGCTGTCAGGTTTTATTTTATTTTGCTGGGACTTGTAGTGCTGTCCTTTTAATAAAAGGCTACAATTTGTTCAGAGTGCGACTGTCCAGAGACAATCTTTGTTCCTGCTTTGCTAAGGCCCATTCACACCAGAAACCGTTTTTGCATGCGCTTGACGTGCGTTTTTATGCATTTGCAGTGCATTTTTCCCCCCTAAGCATTTATACTTTGAAGTCACTTCTTTCTTTGGGCTTTTTTTGTGGTTCATTGGGCACATATATGCATTTGTGGTGTGGAAAAGCCTGGATTTTGGACTGTCTATGCAGTTGTAGTGCTTTAAAAAAATGCATCCCACTGCATCTGCTGTGAATGGGCCCCTAAAGTTGAATTTCAGGCATGGACATTTTTACATAGTTCTATTGGTCCAGTTTGGACCAATGTGATCATGTATGTGCCCGAGCGCCCATGCGCCCCCTGCCCCCCCAAGCCAACTTTTTTTTCTGAAGCCTCTTAGAGGCTCTGGCTCTAATCACTTGCTTAAAAAAACAAAACAAACAGCCACATTGGAATCCATGAGTCCGATGCCCCGCATGTATACGATTAGGGGGCCGGACGCATGGATAGGGGGGCAGCGCCCATGCGCCCTGAATGGACGGGCCACCACTGCCCCTGCACATGCGCATAAGTTCAGTCATGCCAACACACGGGACCTGCGCTGGAATGTAAACTGAACCGCGCATGCACAGCTCAGTATGCATTCTAAGGGAAACAGAGCAGGCAGGTAGGCTTATTTTATTGCAGGAGAGACATTTCTCACCTCTTCTGCAATAAAGAGCCTGGCTGCTCAGTTTTTTTAAATGGAGACTTTCGTTCCACTTTAACCAACAGCAAGGCGATATTATTTCACAACCGTCCTAAAGTGATGTTGTGTTCCATAGAAACAAATGGGGTGGTATTGATGTGAGCGCAGGCAGCTAGGTTTAGATCTATTTGACATTTGAAGTGTAGATTTTACATTTTTATATTTTTATTTCACTTTGTTTGATAATTTAGTCATTTCCTGGAAAACAAAAATGAAATGAGAAAAAAAAATAAAAAATCTGCACAATTAGTATAGGAATCTACATATACTGTACATTTCATACATTTTACAATTTTTAAAACTGGGTCCTTTTAAAAATAAATCTTTAATTCTGGATAATTGACATGCAGCATCCTTCCATCACACAAACCTTGGCAGGTATCTGTGGACTGTCTTACCAAAGAAGTCAGAGAAGGGATCTCGTCCACCAAAGAACTCCCGGAATACTTCCTCTGGGCTCCGGAATGTGTAGGCAAATCCATGAAGGTGGGACCCTGAGCTGCATCTGGGCTCTGTGCAAAAGACAAATCAAAGGAACATGCGTCAGATTAGTTAAAAAGTGATTGCAAAAGAAAAAAAAAAAACACTAACAAACAAACACACACACACACGTCTTACTTTGACATGTGCACAAAAAAAAAAAATTGTTTCGTTTTTATATTTATGTAAATTAATTTTGTTTAATTTTTTTTTTTTTATTTCTTATATTCAAAATCGATTTGAATTTTCAGAATTCGGTAAATTTCAATTTCATTCAAAAATGCATTAGAATTCCATTCAAAAATCAAATTTATTCTGTTCGAAATTCAAATTTTTGAAGATGGTTATATTTAATTTTCTCTTCTATTCAAATTTCAGAAAATTGTTACCGTAGATTTTATTCCATTTGAAATTAGAATTTCAAAAGCTGGGTATATTCTAATCGATTATTTTCTATTCAAAATTCTAATTTATTCCATTTGAATTTTGGGAAATGGTTACATTCTATTGTTTTTGGAATTCCATTCCATTTAAATTTCGGAAGAAGGTTATATTCAATATTTTTTTCCTATTCTATCCTTTTCAGATTTATTCCATTTGAAATTCGAATTTCAGAAGATGGTTATTTTCTTTCCATTCCATTTTAATATATTCTATCCCATTTTTTCTATTCTGTTCAGTTTTACTCCATTATTATAGTCTTTTATTTTCTATTCTTTATTCTCTTGGGAAATTTTGTTTCGTTATTTCGGATTCGTTACTATTGTTATTCAGAGATTCAGACACATCTGAATTTCCAAATAATGAAAATTTGCTTCGAATTTCCATTTCGGGAATTAATTGAACTGCAAATGTCTACTTACCTGCTCTGTCTAATGGTCTTGCACAGGGCAGGCCAGATCCCCCTCTTCTCGGGTCCCCTGCCGGAAGTCTGGGCCCCTTCCCCTTTGCCGAGTGCCTCCATAGCAAGCCTCTTGCTATGGGGGCACTCGTGCATGCTCGCGCCTGAGCAGCAGTGTATCAAATGCAATTAAAGACTCATTGGCCCAGATTCACGTACAACGCCGTATCTTTGTGCGGGCGTAACGTATCCTATTTACGTTACGCCTACGCAACTTTTACAAGCAAGTGCCATATTCTCAAACGAAAGTTGTGTCGGCGTAGCGTAAATAGGCCGGCGTAAGCCCGCCTAATTCAAATGTGGTAGATGTGGGCGTGTGTTATGTTAATTTTATGTGACCTCACGTAAATGACGCTTTTTACGAACGGCGCATGCACCGTCCGTGAAAGTATCCCAGTGCGCATGCTCCAAATTAACCCGCAAGAAGCCAATGCTTTCGACGTGAACGTAAATGACGCCCAGCCCTATTCACGAACGACTTACGCAAACGACGTAAAATTTTCAAAATTCGACGCGGGAACGACGTCCATACTTAACATTGGTACGCCTCATATAGCAGGGGTAACTTTACGCCGGGAAAAGCACAACGTAAACGGTGTATCTGTACTGCGTTTGTGAATTCGCGTATCTAGCTGATTTACATATTTCTAGGCGTAAATCAGCGTACACGCCCCTAGCGGCCAGCGTAAATATGCAGTTAAGATCCGACGGTGTATGACACTTACGCCGGTCTGATTTAATACAAATCTATGCGTAACTGATTCTAAGAATCAGGCGCATAGATACGACCGCTCAGACTCAGAGATACGACGGCATATCTGGAGATACGCCATCGTATCTCCTTTGAGAATCTGGGCCACTGTCATTAACCAATGATTATCATACACAAGAAATCCAAATCTGATCATTAAAATATAGCAAAATAAAATAAAAATGCAAACAAATAAGTCCAACGTGACCAAGTTCCAACACCAAACAGTATGCTTCTGTACGTTTGGTGTTGAAACTTTGTCACGTTGGACTTATTTGTTTGCATTTTTTTTATTTTGTTGTTAGATTTTTAATTATCAGATTAAAGTCTTTTAAAGTTTTCCACCACTAGTGCTCAGAGGGAAGGTGGCAACTCACCAAATGGTGTTTGACCCCTTTTTACAGGATGGTCAATAAGCACATTTGCAAAGCCAGACTGGTTCCACAGCGAACTCCTCGCCACGCCAATGTGGTCTCAAGGTGGGACTGGGAGATGTGAAATTACTCCACAGGAGACACAATTAAAAGAATTTCATGGTGTAGTAAATTTAATGAAAGTATAAAAGCAGAAAGATTTGCACTCACATGTAACTGTGCCGGGGGAATTCGTCTCTTCCGGGTCCCGTGTGTCAAACCATCTGGCTTACCACCCAGAGCAGGGCGTGGACCTGGCCTACCTGCACGTGCTGTAAACACCTCAGTGCCGGGATATAGTTACGGTACATGTGAGTGCAAATCTTTCTACTACCTGCTTTTATACTCATTAAATTTACTACACCATGAAGTTCTTTTAATTGTGTCTCTTGTGTCTCACTTCACTTATCCCAGTCCCAAATTGAAACCACATTAGAGTGGAGAGGATTTCGCCATGGAACCAGTTTGGCTTTCCAAATGTTCTTTTTGACCATCCTTTAAAAAAGGGGTCAAACACCTTTTGGTGAGTTGCCACCTTCCCTCTGAGCACTCATGGTGGAAAACATTAGAAGACACCCACTTATAGAAGCATACTGTTTGGTGATGGCACTTTGTCACGTTGGACTTATTTGTTGTGCATTTTTATTTCTTTTTTGCTATATTTTTATTATCAGATTTAGATTAATTGTGTATAGTAATCACAGTTAATGACAATGGGTCTTTAACCACTTGCCGACTGCCTCACGACTATATACGTCGGCAGAATGGCACGGGCAGGCAAAGCAACGTACCTTTACGTTGCTTTGAATCTGCTGCCTAGCGGGCGCGCCCCCGCCGCGAGCTCTGTGTGGGACCCGCTGACACGATGCCTGCAAACGTGTCACGGAGCGGCAGAAGAGGGAGATGCCTATGTAAACAAGGCATTTCCCTGTTCTGGCTAGTGACAGGACAGCATTCTACTGCTCCCTGCCATCGGGAGCAGTGATCACGGTTGTGTCACTCGTAGCCCAGCCCCCTCACAGTTAGAATCACTCCCTAGGACACACTTAACCCCTTCCTAGCCCCCGAGTGAGTGAGTAACTTGTATAGCGCAACAAATGCGAACTTAATCGCCTCAAGGCGCTTGGCATCCAGAGTTGTACAGGTCTTTCAGAAGAGGTGGGTCTTCAGTTTTTTCCTAAAAACCCGATGGTTTTCTTCCAAGCGGATGGTCGTGGGTAGAGCATTCCAGAGCCGAGGTCCTTGGACCGAGAATCTACGTTCTCCCTTAGATTTGTAGTGAGATTTGGAGAAGGTTTTGGTTGGTTGACCGGAGCACGCGCTTGGTGACGTAGGGTTTTATTTTCTCGCTTAAATATTGAGGAGCTTTTCCCTGTATACATTTGTGGGTGAGGCAGAATGTCTTGAATGTCACCCGGTCCTGTACGGGCAGCCAGTGGAGGGACCTCAAGGCCGGGGAGATTGGTTCCCACGGCTTTTTACCAGTTACCAGTCTGGCTGCCGTGTTTTGGACGACTTGTAGACGTGTAATCTGGTATTTCGGTAGTCCTAAGTAGAGGGAGTTTGCGTAGTCGAGTCGCGAGTTGATGATTGTTCCAACCACTACAGCTGTGTCCTCTTCCGGGATGAAGGGGATGAGGCTACGTAGCATGCGGAGCAGATGATGAGAACCGCTGACGACTGATCCTATTTGTGCATTCATAGTCATGTCTGTGTCAAAGATGACTCCGAGACTTTTGACTTTATTGCTTGGCGCGATGGTTTGTCCGAGGATGGTGGGTGGTGTCCATGTGGTCCTGGAAATGGATTTCCTATTTGCGTGAAGGGTGAGTAGCTCTGTTTTGGATCCGTTGAGTTTGAGGGAGCTTTCCGTCATCCAATTGTCGATCAGTGTAAGACATTTTCCTAGTTCATGAAATTGGTCTTTTTTGTTGGCGATTCGAAGGTACAGCTGCGTGTCGTCCCCTTCCCTGCAAGTGTCATTTACACAGTAATCAGTGCATTTTTATAGCACTGATCACTGTATAAAATGACAATGGTCCCAAAATAGTTTACGATGTGTCTGCCGCAATATCGCAGTCACGATAAATAAAAAAAATAAGAATAAAAAAAAAAAAAAAAAGAGACATAAAAATATCCCCTATTTTGTAGACGCTATAACTTTTGTGCAAACCAATCAATATACGCGAATTGCATTTTCTTTTACCAAAAATATGTAGAAGAATACGTATCGGCCTAAAAACTTTTTTTTTTTATATATTTTTTGGGGATATTTATTATAGCAAAAAGTAATAAAAAAATATTTATTTTTTGTTTAAAAGCGCAAAAAATAAAAACCGCAGAGGTGATCAAATACCACCAATAGAAAGCTCCACTGGTGGTTAAAAAAAAAAAAGGATGTGAAGTTTGTTTGCCACGTCGCACGACGTCAGTTAAAGCGACGCAGTGCCGAATCGCAAAAAAATGGCCGGGCAGCCAATTCTTCCAGGCTGAAGTGGTTAATTGCATTTGATCCCCTGTTACACCATTTGAGAACAATTAAGCGTCAATTCCTTTTACGCACATTTTTCTTCGACAAAGCTTGCCGACAGCTCTGCAAATTTGTTGGCAAAAGCTTGCAGTTCACACTGCTGTTATACAAGCTGATGCCTGTGCCAAACAAGCCTTACAAAATGCATGCCATGTGCCCTGGTGATGCCCACTTAGGGGGGTCCTTGACAGCCTGCACCCACAGCCCTGTAGTCTTCAGTTTTCTAGATTGGGTGACACCAGGTGTGGACAGAGAAGAGGTACCGCAGGGGAGAGCTCTGGTGAGTTTTCAAGACAGAAGTGCTTGGAATCGGAGGATTTTTTTTTTTTTTTTTACAAAAAAATAAATAAATAAAAAAAATTGCCTGGAGTTGGGTTTGCAGGTGTAAAAGCTCTGATGTTAAGTGTGGTGTATTGTTTAAAACATGTGTCACATGCTTTTCACACAGCCAGGGCTCAAGTCCTGCGGGAACGCGTGGGAACGGAGTTCCTGCACTTTTTTCACAGCAGGAACGCAGTTCCCTTTGCAGGACTAGAGCAGCCGAGCCGCCCGAGCCAATCCTTCACTAAGCGGTGATGCCCAGCTCGAGTGACTGTCAGGGGCAGGTGAACCTTAGTAATCCTTTATGTTACTGGCCGCTTCCTGTATATGAATTCATCGGGTGGTGTGCGGGTATTCCGTCACTTCCTCGATGCCGCAATGTCCCCTGGGAGCTTTTGTCATTGTTCCCAGGAGACATTGCGGAGGTGTGCCGCAAGTTATCGCAGGATTTAGAAAGAACTTGCGGTTTAATAATTATGCATATGAGCGTATCATTTATTTTTTTTGGTGGGGGAGTGGATCTTGGGTGGGAGTTCCCACACTTTTTTCCCCCAGGACTTGACCACTGCACACAGCCCTACATAAAGGTGAGAATCTGGTCTCAGATGCCCCCCGTTCTCAAGGAGGGGAAGTTTCTGGTCTCATTTCCTGGATATCAGTGATGTTACCGGCCATCTCCTGTCACTTTAAGTGACACAACCTTGAAAGTGGTTGCAAACCCTTACAGACCACTTTGACCTACAGGCAAGGCTAGATTAGGGCTTACCTGTAGGTGCAACAAACATCTCCTTAACCTACACAGTTAAGGAGATATTTGCAAGAAAGATGACACCGATGTCTACGGCGCATGCGCGCCGTACACAACGGCGTAGGAGCACTGAGCGTGCCGCTAGTGAAGGTGGTCATGCCGTCACTGCCGGCTTCCGATGTCATCGCTGCTCCGGAGCAGCGATACGCGGAAGTCACTCCGGGTATCATGGCGGCGACGGGGGAGGGGACAGAGGGTTAAGAGAGGGTTTACTTCCTCTTCAAAGATGTATTCAAGATAATAATTCATATTATATACTCACCAGGTCCTGAGAATCCTGCTTTCCCATATCGATCATAGGTTTCTCGCTTTTCCGCTGATGGACCAAAGAAGACAGATTGTTAGGAAATATAGACTATACAGGATATTATGTCAGCTGTTATAGTTCTCACATAGGAAATATGCACAATGCCATATTTACCATCTGACAGAACTTCGTAGGCTTCTGCGATGTCTTTAAACTTCTTCTCAGCCAGTTCTTTATTGTCAGGATTTTTGTCGGGGTGCCACTTTAGTGCCAGCTTCCTATATCTGTGAGGTGAGAAGTACATAAGGCAAAATTGATCACAATGTCATAATTGCCTCAGCCCCAAAAACCTGAAAAATTCAGTTTGTGCTCTGAAAATGTTAATTCCTAAAGTAAATCTAAACCAAAAAATAAATAAAAAACACACACCACTAACTTTCATTGAAGTTTTACAATGGAAATTCTAAATGTTATTTATTTTTGTATATGCTCCAATTAAAATATTGCCTGGTGATCTTGCCATAAAGTTCCAGCACTTCATGCGGGGTGACAACCGTCCACCATTTGTGATCCTGTGTTGTCACCCCGTCTCATGTGCCCCTGGGGGTTGCTACAAGCGATTGCGTCCACACACACATTGAACAGGCATGGTCAGGAAGCCAGCCCAGAGCAATGATGTGTAGCAGCTGCTGGAGCGGGTGCATGTAGACCGAAAGTGACTGCAAGATGGGGGGGGGGGGGGGGGGATTAGCAGCAACGAGATAAAAGATAGGATGCAAAGGTAAAAAAAAAACTCACTGGGGTTGATTTACTAAAACTGGAGAGTGCAAAATCTGGTTACGCTTTACATAGAAACCAATCAGCTTTAAGTTCTTTTTTTTTTTTTTTGTCAAAGCTTTACTGAACAAGCTGAAGCTAGAAGCTGATAGGCGACCATGCACAGCTGCACCAGATTCTGGACTCTCCAGTTTTAGTAAATCAACACCTCAGTTACACTCAGTGCCGATCCTGACCTCCCTGGGGCCCTAAGCAAAATGACATGGCACATTAAAAATGAGAAGCGGGGGACGTTGACGACAGTGACATGTCACATTAAAGAAAGTTGAGAAGCGGGTGGAGGGGGTGTTGTTCTGCTGTTGGAAATTACATCTTACATTAAATTGAGAAGCGGGGGGTGCCGACTTCTTACCTCTTCTCCCATGCAGCCAGCGAGTTGAGAAGCGGGGTGAGGGGGGGCGAAAATGACTTCTCACCAGGCGTGGCCTCTAGTAATTTGGGGGGCCTTCGCAGCTTTGCGGGGCCCCAAGCACCTTGCATAGGGAGCCTATAGGGCGGATCGGCCCTGGTTACACTAATACTCCATGACACTTACACATTATCATCTGCAAGTGTAATTTTAAACAGGAGCAACTGCATTTTGATAGCAGCCCCTCCTATGTCACGCTTTAAAATTGTGCACACGTGTGGAATGGCGCCAAAACATTGGTACTTAAAAATGTCCATAGGCGACACTTTACAATTGTTTACAGGTTACCAGTTTAGAGATACAAAGCAGGTCTATCGCTAGAATTGTTGCTCTTGCTCCAACGCACACGGCGATACCTCACATGTGTCATTTAAACAGCGTTTACATATGCGAGCGTGACTTACGTGTGCCTTCACTTCTATGCACGAGCACACAGGGATGGAGACTCTTTGAAAAAAAAATGTTGTTCATTTTACAAATGAGCTTAAAAAAAAAAAAAAAAAAAAAAAAAGGCTATAAAATGAGAGATATATAGATATAATCTCTCCTCCAGGCTGGAAAGATCGAGATCAAACAAAGAAAAAAAGAAGACCGTTTTCTTTCCAGCCGAGATCTCAGCTTTGTTTACTACTGGCAACTTGTTTACTACTGGCAACTGGATGTGACGTCATAGTGTCACGCCCAGGCCTTCAACGGTCAGAAGGGACTACCTGTCTCCTACCGCCGCCTGCAAGAACGATCAAGCAGCTGAACTGCCGCTATGGATTGTTCTTACAGTGTACAGATTCGCCAGCTCTAAAAGATGATATCTGAATGATGCCTATAGCTGCACCCATCATTCAGATATGCCTACTGAAAGTCAAAGTTGTCATGGAAGTGTTTAACGTTTCACTAAACCCACAAAAGTAAAATCAGTCTATATATGCAGTAAAGCATGCTTGTTATAGTCACTGTAGAACCTAAAGGCCACTGTGGTTGAGCAGAAGTTAACAACTGTCATCTGTTGTCAACTTCTCAATCAGCTCTGCAGTCTATAGGCCACAGTGCTGATCTGTGTATTCTGGTGGTGGGGGGAGTCTCCCAACTGTTCGAATATAAAGACACAGTGGGGAGGATTCCTCCCATCCACCTTGAATGCATGGATAGGGGAATAGGGTCAGCTTTGTTGTTAAAGCGGAGGTTCACCCTAAAAAACATGTATTTAACATTCCATTCAGCATAATTCCAACATTTACACTTTGCCGTTTTTTTTTTTTTTGCTGTACATAACGTCTTATTGTTATTTTCTCCCCGGCTTCCGGGTTCTCACTCCCGCGGGAGTAGGCGTTCCTATGCAGAGGCTAGATGATTGACGCCATGTGAAAAAATTCCCCCCGACGCATAAGGCGCGTCACCAGTTTTCCCAAAAGTAGCCGAACTGCTAGTCGGCTCTATACGGCGCCTGCGCCTGCCGTGTAGAGCTGACTGCGCAGGCATCATATAGGTATATACAAAAAAAAAAAAACAGCATAGTGTAAATGTTGGAATTATGCTGAATATTCCATTCAGCATAATTCCAACATTTACACTATGCTGTTTTTTTTTTTTTTTTTGCTGTATATACCGTCTTATTGTTTTCCACCCGGCTTAAATACATGTTTTTAGGGTGAACCTCCGCTTTAACATGCTTGTAAAAACAAACAAAAAAAAACAAAACACGGACCCATCTATTGCCAGTCTAAGAGTCGGTTCACACTTAGGCGGCACGACTTCGGGGGTGACTCTTCAAGTCGTCCTGTGGACGACTTCAGATTCGATTTGCAAAACGACTTCTGTGTAGAAGTCTACGCAGGTCGCCCCGAGCCGTCCCCGAAGTTGTACAGGAACCTTTTTCTAAGTCGGAGCGACTTGCGTCACTCCTATTAGAACGGTTCCATAGCATTCAATGGGACGCGACACGTCAGGCGGCTGAGCCGCCTGTCGTGTCGCCCCAGTGTGAACCGGGTCTAAGCGTGATTGATGGTTTGTAATTTTGAAACTTTCAAAAATCTCACCATCAATCTAATTTCTGTGCATACAAACCTGAATTGAACAATTTAAAAAAAACTTTTGCCTTTAGTTATAATTTAATGAATTCTCTGCATTAAAGTGATACTAAATTCTTGTGGGTTTAATTAACATTAATTAGCGTAACAAAGATAACAGATAAAACATTGAAAGAGAATAAAATAAAACAAATAAGAAGAAACAGAAAAATTCAAAGTCAACTGCATAGGACTCCATTGACTGACAGGTAGGAATCAGGGTTGCCAACTGCCAGTAAATTTACTGACAGTTTGTAAAAATCTGTGATTTTTAGTTGAATGCACACCGCAAAATCCACTAATGAGTAAAACAAATCTCTCTTTCCATAATGGTAATCCTCACTAGACTTCTAGGAGTGTTCAATATTCTGCCCCCACGACTCCTTTATATTATATTATGGCATAGGACATCACTGACAACAGATTCTGCATTGTTTGAAGACTTACGCCCGTTTGATGTCATCCTGGGTGGCATTCCTGGGCACTCCGAGAATCTCATAATAATCCCCCATGATGGTGTGTTCCGAGAAGTTTCTGGAAGAAGCAAGGAGGAGAGTTGACGTTCACCATGGTACAGTGTTGCCAGTCACAGACAAGGACGGGGGTAACATATATAACCATCTAGAGGTGACACATGTGCAAGAATAGTACATTACAGCAACGGCCTCTGGGCTCCCGAATTCCCCTCGGAGTTTCCTCTCCCCATCCCTCCCTCTGGATTATTTTGGGAAGGAACACATGGGAATGCTCAACCTAGAAGTCAGCAGCATTAGTCACAGGCAAACCTTTCTCCTTGGATGGTGAATATACTGTAAAGTCATTGTAAAAAGGTTAAAAAAATAAAAATTAATTTTAACCACTTAACCCCTTGACCATATTGCTGGTCAAAGACCAGAGCACTTTTGCGATTCGGCACTGCGTCGCTTTACCTGACAATTGCGCGGTCGTGCGACGTGGCTCCCAAACAAATTTGGCGTCCTTTATTTCCCACAAATAGAGCTTTCTTTTGGTGGTATTTGATCACCTCTGCGGTTTTTAGTTTTTGCGATATAAACAAAAATAGAGCGACAATTTTGAAAAAATAAATAATATTTTTTACTTTTTGCTATAATAAATATCCCCCAAAAATATATAAAAAAAAACAACAAAAAAAACAATTTTTTCCTCAGTTTAGGCCGATACGTATTCTACATATTTTTCGCAAAAAAATAAAATAAAAAAAATTAATTAAAAAAAAAAAAATCACAATAAACATTTATTGATTGGTTTGCGCAAAAGTTATAGAGTTTACAAAATAGGGGGTAGTTTTATGGCATTTTTATTAATATTTTATTTTTACTAGTAATGGCGGCGATCAGTGATTTTTTTTCAGTACTGCAACATTATGGCGGACACTTTTGACACATTTTTGGGACCATTGGCATTTTTATAGCGATCAGTGCTATAAAAATGCATTGGATTACTATAAAAATGCAATTGGCAGTGAAGGGGTTAACTCTAGGGGGCGGGGAATGGGTTAAGTATGTTCCCCGGGTGTGTTCTAACTGTAGGGGGGGTGGACTCACTAGGGCAAATGACTGATCGCTGTTCATACATTGTATGAACAGACGGTCAGGCATTTCTCCCCCTGACAGGACCGGGAGCTGTGTGTTTACACACAGCTCCCGGTCCTCGCTTTGTATCGAGCGATCGCGGGTGCCCGGCGGCAATCGCACACGCGTCGGTATCAAGGCCGAGCGGTGGCGCGCACGCACCCCCAGTGGCCGCTTTGCGAGGCGACGTAGAGCTACGGGCTCTCGCACAGGGGAGCCGACCTGCCGCCGTATAACGTCGGCTGGTCGGCAAGTAGTTAAACAAACATGTTGTACTTACCTGCTCTGTGTAATGGTTTTGCACAGAGCAGCCCAGATCCTCCTCTTCTCAGGTCTGCTACCAGCGCTCCTCCCGGCTCCTCCCTCCCCATATGACCCCCATAGCAAACACTCTTGCAATCTTGCTCCCAAGCCTCCTCTGTGTGTCCATAGACATACCAAGCACCGCTCTGCCCTGACCCCCCCCACTTCCTTCTCACTGGCTGTGATTGACAGAAGCAGGGGCCAATGGCTCTCGCTGTGGTTAACCACTTGACGACCGCCGTACGCAGATGTACGTCGACACAATGGCACGTCGACATAGAGTCCCGCGATTGCGGTCGGCAAGGGCAGAACAGGGAGATGCCTTTGTAAAAATGCCATAAAACTATCCCCTATTTTGTAGATGCTATAACTTTTGCGCGAAATCAAACTCTTATTGCGATTTTGTTTACCAAAAAATATGTAGAAGAATACGTATCAGCCTAAACTGAGGAAAATGAGAGAGATTATATATATATATATATATATATATATATATATATATATATATATATATATATATAGGATATTTATTATATCAAAAAGTAAAAAATATTGCATTTTTTTTTTAAATTGTCGCTCTATTTTTGTTTATAGCGCAAAAAATAGAAGCCACAGAGGTAATCAAATACCACCAAAGTAACGCTCTATTTGTGGGAAAAAAAGGACGTAAATTTTGTTTGGGAGCCACGTCGCACGACCGCGCAATTGTCAGTTAAAGCGGCGCAGTGCCGAATCGCAAAAAGTGGCCTGGTCTTTAGCCGGCAAAATGGTCCGGGGCTGAAGTGGTTTGTCCCTTTGTCCTGTGTGTCCGTATTCATCCGATCCGTTCCGCCAGACGGAAGAAAAATAGGGTTTTCTTCCGTCTGAAAAAGCGGATCTTTGCAGAGGCGGATCTTTACGGACGTTAGCGGATGCATCATCCGCTAACGTCTGCAATCCCATAGGGACTTGTAAAAAACGGACCGTTCCTAAGGCCCTCACAAGCTTATGTCTTGTTGCTGTGCTCAGTCTTGCCCTGGTGTATTGCCTTTGTCATAAAAACGGTCTTCCACAACTTCAACTTAGTAGCAGAGTTTGGCTGTTCCTCACCTTACACAGCTGTTTTGGTTTCAGTTAATGACTGTTTAAACCTCCATATGATATTGAGGATCACTTGGACCTGCTTGGTATAATTGATTAATCAGACACCCGAAGCCAAAGTATAGTCACACCAAATATTGATTTCTTTAAAGCGGGAGTTTACCCGAAAAACAATTTTTAACATTAGATTGAGGCTCATTTTGTCAAGGGGAATCTGGTGTGTTTTTTTTTTAAATCGAAGCCGTACTTACCGTTTTAGAGATCGATCTTATCCGCCGCTTCCGGGTATGGTCTTCGAGACTGGGCGTTCCTATTTGATTGACAGGCTTCCGACGGTCGCATACATCGCGTCACGAGTAGCCGAAAGTCGGTGCAGCTCTATACGGCGCCTGCGCACCGATGTTCGGCTACTTTCGGAAAATCGTGACGCGATGTATGCGACCGTCGGAAGCCTGTCGGAAGCCTGTCAATCAAATAGGAACGCCCGCTCCCGAAGCCCATACCCGGAAGAAGATCTCTCTAAAACGGTAAGTACTGCTTTGTTTTTTAAAAAAACACCCGATTCCCCTTCACAAAATGAGCCTCAATCTAATGTTAAAAATTTAGTTTTTGGGTGAACCTCCACTTTAAGATATCATGATGAAAATAATTTCTTCACACCTGCCAACAAAAAAATAAAAAATTTTGCACGGTACTGTAAATGCCTTTCTGTCCCGGCGTGTGCGATCCGATATCCCAGAACCCTCACTAGCAGTATTTCAATTTCCTATTCATTTATTAATGAGTGAAACTGGAACTGGAACATGCAAACCTGACCGCAGACACAGCGCACCCGACTATTTATACAATGACAGGAGATTGGCTGGATTATATAACCATCAGTGAGCATTCGGGGGGCGACTTCTAGACTACTCAGCCGTGCATATACTGGGTACATGGAATGTCCTGGCAGTATACAGTATCTCACAAAATAAGTACACCCCTCACATTTTTTGTAAATATTTTATTCTATCTTTTCATGCGACAACACTGAAGAAATGACACTTTGCTACAATGTAAAGTAGTGAGTGTACAGCTTGTATAACAGTGTAAATTTGCTGTCCCCTCAAAATAACTCACATTCATGTCTAAACCGCTGGCAACAAAAGTGAGTACACCCCTAAGTGTACTGTATACCCGTCACTGTCTGGGTATGGGCAGATTAATACAGTTGTACCAGGGACAGTCCAAACTCTTTATACATTTTTTTTTTTTAATATATATATATATATATATATATATATATATATATATATATATATATATATATATATATATATATATATATATATATATATATATATATATATATATATATACACCCTTGAAGTTCCATAGTCCTCTTATTTTTTGCATGCTTGGAAAAAGAAAAACAGCATTATATTATATTAATTATGTAATAAAGGGCTGTATAAATAATAAATACAATCCATGACTATATAAAGTACAATAAGGGAGTGCATAAAGAGAATACATCACCTCTGAAATGTTCTGTGTTTATTATATGACACCAATTACATAAGCAAATAGGCAAGTGGCGTCTATTGTGGTGGAAACTGGCATTGTGTAGTCTCATAGATCATTCTAATCTCCCTGTGACAGCAGCTGACAGAGAGCGGATTGTCTGATGGTATGAAATGGACACGGAAATGTGCAAATGTGACCAGACACTCCTCAGACATCAGCTGCTCCCCAACAACAGTCGCCTCCTCAGACTTGGACAGGGGAAACTGAAAAAAAAAACAAAAACACAGCCACTGTGCCCATTAAACGCTCCCAGTGCGTCTCGCCCAGGAGTCGGGACTTGCCCCATCTCGCAGCGAGTCATGGTGGCGTCCTCCACATCCACGCTCTTCGATGTCTCCAGTCCTCTCCATTAGGCGTCCAATCACAGCGCCTGTTTCAGCCAGGTGAGACTGGTGACCAGACCTGAGCATTTGATTGGCTGAGAGGTGGGTCAGTGTTAGAAAATCGATTTATTCGCTTCCCTTACACAACACTGAGTAAACAGTGAACGCACAGCATTGCGCCCGCTGTTTACCATTTTGGGAGCCTATGGCTCTAATCAGGACTCTATTAGAGCCCACAGAGAGAGAATATGAGACTGGACAAATACCATCCAAAAAGGTTTTATTAGAATTTCTATTCACTTAAAGTGGTTGTAAACCCACTTTTTCCTACAGGTAAGCCTATAATAAGGCTTACCTGTAGGTATAAAGAATATCTCCTAAACCTTAACGGTTTAGGAGATATTCCCCTCGCAATGCACCGCTGATTGCAGCGGCGCATGCGCAGGGGGAATACACGACGAAAGGAACGGCATCCGCACGCGCGCGGGAGTGACGTCATCGCTGCTCCAGCCAATCACAGCGCTGGAGCGGCGATACCCGGAAGACACGCCGGAGCAAGATGACATCTCGCTCTGCGTGGACCAGGTAAGTGTTCTTCACCTCCTTCCGAGGTATGTATTTCATAATCAGCTAGTATACGGTGCATACTAGCTGATTATGCCTTTTGCCTTGCAGGTTTGAAAAAAAAAAAAAAAAAAAGTTTATGCGGTTTACAACCGCTTTAACCACTTAACAACCGCCCTATAGACGAAATACGTCTACAAGGCGGTTGCTTAACTCTGGGAGGGCGTCAATGTACGTCCTCCCAGAATCGCGCTCCCGCGCGCCCTGTGGGGCGCGCACACGGGAGTCTCCGTGACCGCCGGGTCCTCCGGACCCGGCTGATCACGGTAAATCCAATGACGGAGCGATCACTAGTAAACATGTGATGACGCCGGTTCCTCCCTCTCCTCTCTGTACCGAACGGTACAGTGTGAGAGAGGAGAGGGGAGAGAGCGGAAGCAGCAGCAGCTGCTGCTGCGGGCTGGATCTGTGACACATACAGTCACAGATCCATCCATCCCTCCCTGTGCAATACTCTGCAATGCCCCCATACTCTGCAATGCCCCAAAATACCCCTCAATGCCCCGCAATACCCCGCAATACTCTGCAACTTCGTCTATGGGGATTTTTAAGTAGCGAAGTTTGGCGCCATTCCACGAGCGTGTGCAATTTTGAAGGGTGACATGTTGGGTATCTATTTACTCGGCGTAACTTCATCTTTCACATTTATGCAAAAGAATGAAGAAAAAAAATACTAAATTTGCCAAATTTTATAACAGAAACAAAGAATTTTTTTTTTTTTTTTTTACAGAATTTTCAGTCTTTTTTCTCTTATAGCGCAAAAAATAAAAAACCCAACAGTGATTAAATACCACCAAAAGAAAGCTCTATTTGTGTGAAAAAAAGGACGAAAATTTCATTTGGGTACGGTGTTGTATGACTGAGTAATTGTCATTCAAATTGTGAGAGCACCGAAAGCTGAAAATTGGTCTGGTTATTAAGGGGGTTTACGTGCCCAGTGGTCAAGTGGTTAAAGAGCAACTCCAGTTTTGTTGAGGAGAAAAAAATAAATAAAAAATAAATGTATAGGTGTGAACAAAGCCTTAGTGCGTAAATAGATTGGACAGAGGAGCGCTGGATGTTTTGCCTAATTTTTTACAAATTTCTTGGTTTTAGTTTATACAAATGCTGTTGATAACTGGCTGCATTGATGTCCCATGTGAGACATTTTTAATTTTTGCACATTCCATACAAGGCCAAAAGTAATGGTTCTTAAGAGGGATCCCATGCTAAAAAAAAATAAAAATAAAAAGGGGTAAAGAAAACCCACACACAAAGCCCCCCCCCCCCCAGATCCAGGGCCGTCTAAGGCAGGGCAAAATGGGCGGCTGCCCTGAGCCTTGTCATTGTTGTGGGGCCTGAAGCAGCTGCCTCATACTTGCCAACTATCCCAGTTTAAATTCCGTTATCCCTTGAAGTTTTAGTTCTGTGCTGTGTCCTGATATCTCAGTGTGAAGTGCTGCTACTAATGCTGCCCAGCTCTGCCCTATTGTTGTGTACAGATGACTCACTTGCAGACCCTGTGTTTACATGTAAATAACCGTCATTCATATGCAAATAATGTCAGCATTCATATGTAAATGGCTGAGGCCGGCGGCATTCATATGCATATCATGCCCCTCTGCAGTGAGGAGATGATGTGCTATAACCGTTAGCAACCAATCAGTGAGCAGTATTACTGTAAAGTAATCTATGGCAAACAATCAACAAGCAGAAATCATGTGCTGTAACCTCTAGCAACTAATCAGTGAGCCGTAATGTGTGCTGTAACCTCTAGCAACCAGTCAGTAAGTGGTAATGATATGCTGTAACCTCTGGCAACCAATCGCAATCGCTGCCTGATCGGATACAGTAAACGGATTTTAAATCTAGCTGATATTTTAATGTCTCAGAGAGCAGATGGAGAGCAAAATTGCATGGGGGTGGAAATCACTTTATCTGCTTTTAGTGCAGATGATCACTTGGCCGTGCTCAGTAGAATACACTACGGACAATTATGACAGGGATCAATTGACCTATCAGCAGGTCTTTTGGGATGCTTGAGGAAACCCACACAAGCTCAGGGAGAACATGCAAACTCCATGCAGATAGTGTCCTGACCAAAACGTAAATCAAGGACCCCAGTCCTGCCAGGCAGAAGCACACTGAGCACTATGTTGCCCCTTCTATATACTTATATGGCTGAACAACCTTTAACTTTCAACCATAGCTAATAGGAAAAGCAATCAACGCATTTCCCAGATTCCAATTTGCTTTATCAGGAAGCATGGAGGAAACATAACACTGCATTAGATAACAGACCGCGTATGAAGCCAAAACCATGTCCAGGGGAAGGGATACAAGAATGAGGGAAGGTCTGAGAGTTACAAAACCTAAATACAGTTCTCAAGGTGCCATTCTTGAAATGAGGCAAAGTGACCGGATCCCCCTGTGTAATGGAGGAAGATATAACATTCCCGAGTGACATCAGTCAATGACATAGTCTGCCCTCGGCTGAGTCAGATGCCAAGCAGACCATGTGACCCTCCGGCCAAGACTCTATTTCTGGAACGTCTCCACACCCTGAGAGCCCAAACACCAACCAGCCAGACACAGCAGAGAAGGAAAAACGGAGACCACGCAGGATCACTGACACAATGCATAGCTCCCAACTGTCCCTGATTTCGAGGGACTGTCCCCGATTTGGAGCAATGTCCCTCATTTGTCCCTCATTTTGGTCTGATCTATATAGATGTGTATAAAATTCACTATTTATTCATGGAAAAGTGTTTCCCGGTGCTAAACCTTTCATCCGATTTCTAAATTGCTGCAAAAAGCCAATATAAAAGGAATAATGGGCCAGATTTATAAAGAACTGCGGCGGCGTAACGTATCGTCTTTACGTTACACCGCCGCAAGTTTTCAGCGAAAGTGCCTGATTCACCAAGCACTTGCGTGTAAACTTACGGCGGTGTAACGTAAAGCCATCCGGCGCAAGCCCGCCTAATTCAAATGGGGAGTGTACCATTTAAATTAGGCGCGTTCCCACGCCGAACGTTCTGCGCATGGTCCGTGTGAAAATTTCCCGACGTGCATTGCGCGAAATGATGCCGCCCGACGTAATGTTTTGAATGGCGACATGCGTAACGTACTTTCGTATTCCCGGACGTCTTACTCCAAAAAAAATAAAAAAAATTGAAATTCGACGCGGGAACGACGGCCATACTTTAACATGGCTCGTCTAAAGTTAAGCCATGAAAAAGCAGGCCTAACTTTGCGATGGGAAAAACCGACTAGCGACGACGTAACGAACGCACGTACCTTCGTGGATCGCCGTAAAAGCTAATTTGCATACCAGACGCTGGAAAACGACGCAAACTCCACGCAGCGGCGGCCAAAGTATTGCATCCTAATTTCCGAAGGCGTACGAAGCTGTACGCCTGTCGGATCTTAGCCAAATGCTGTTGTATCTTGTTTGTGAATCACAAATTAAGATACGACGCAGCAAATTTGAAAAGACGCCGGAGTATCAGTAGATACTCCGGCGTATTTCCTCTGTGAATCTGGCCCAGTAGTGGTAAAATAAGCACTTAAGGGTTTAACCAATCTTATTTTTTTGTACAATTCTCCTTTAAGGGGGCGTGACAAGGGGTGTGTCCTATGCCTGCATACCTTTGCTAATAGGTGTCCCTCATTCCCATCTCAGGCCTCGTACACACGACCGAGTTTCTCGGCAAAAACCAGCAAGAAACTTGCTGGGAGATATTTTTTTGCCGAGGAAAACGGTCGTGTACATTTTCGTCTAGGAAACTGTCGAGAAACTCGACGAGCCAAAAAGAGAGCAAGTTCTCTATTTCCTCGACGGGAATGGAGAAATTTGGCTCGCCGAGTTTCGACAGCCTAACAAGGAACTCGACGAGGAAAACGATGTGTTTCACCCGTCGAGTTCCTCGGTCGTGTGTACGAGGCTTTAGAAATTTGGGAGGTATGGGGGTTGATTTACTAAAGGCAAATAGACTGTGCAATTTGCAAAGTGTAGTTACGCCAGAGCTTAGTAAATTAGGTAAGGCTTCACTTTGCAAAGAGTACACAATTGCGTGCAAGGAAAAAATAAAAACGATTTTTTTGCTTGCACATGATTGGATGATGGAAGTTAGCAGAGCTTCTGCTCAGTTACTAAGCTCTGGAGCAACTGCACTTGGCATAGGGCACAGTCTATTTTGCCTTTAATAAATCAACCCCTATGACAGCATAGACATTGAACAAGCAGCGGACCTAAAAGAAGCATAACATACTATACTTACACGCATAACGATAGAAAGCATGCAACGCTGCCCTGACCTGTACAAATACAAAA